>NW_015204688.1:0-16874 GCF_001447785.1 Gekko japonicus | reverse complement strand
TAGACCTCCTGAAGGAAACTAAGTCAAGGATCAATGGGGCAGGACTGAAATTTACTTCGCACTTTAATTGCCTGAGTGAAAAATCTAGCAGTTAGCTTAGCAATAACTGAAATTTCATCTGTTAATAATTTATCTAAACAGGTCTGTCTACAAGGGAAAAAATGACTTATTTCAAATTTGTTTATAGAGGGAACAATGGGGAAAAAACATATCCCATTGTCTCCACCTTGACTAGGGGGCAAAGACAAAGCCTCTCTGAGTATGCAATCTTTTTATACCTCCCTTCCAAGATCATGGACAGTGTGGCATTACAGCTGGCCAGTGTAAAACCCCTCCTGTAAGGGGGGAAAGCTAGAGTTTTAAGATATTGGGCCATTGACATGATGTATTTCATCTTCCCGGGGGCCCTGAAGCTGGGAGACTTCATTAAGTCTCGCTGGCATTCCATTTCACAATTCCTTTGCCTAATTGTAGATTTTGCTCAACAAGTGTCCAAACCATAAAGCACTTTCCAAACTGCATGCCTTAAGGGAAAAAATGGGAGACGCTCTCCTATTTGCTTCCACAACTCTGGCCTAATGTTGTAACCACTGGAGAGAAGCAATACAATCCTAACATCTTAGTATGCACAGATCATCAAAGCATGCTACAGACAGAGAGGAATAAACCAAGTTGCTGCAAATCAGACAATTCCAAATAATTCATACAAGTGGCAATCACAAGCTATGACGGACAGCAAAACTCTAAAGTATTCCTGAGTGAATCCAGTTTTAAGAAGTTATCAGTTTGCTCCTCTTCTAAAATATACTACACTGACATTAACAGTCTTGATTCACCTTAAAAATCAAACAACAGTTTAGTTTCCAATATCCACTATGCCTGCAAAAAAGTCAGTTAAAAAAAAGGGGGGGGAGCTGACACCTCCCTCCAGGCGTTCTCAAAGCATCCATTACATCAGTGCTAAGGGCAAGTTAGCCTAATTCACTGCACAGTTTGTGACCAATTCAAGTATTTTAAGATAGAAAAGCAAGCCAAAAGGAAGCAATGTCTCCATTTTCAAATGTGCCAGTCAAGAGGGATTAGAACACTCAGATTTGTGAAACTTCTCCCCTGCAGAGCAGCCTACCCAAGCATAATGGGGAGAGATTTTATTCACAGCCAAATGAACCAGCTGCCAAAACACTTCTGGGTGAGAAAGCACAAGGACTCAAGACAGCAACTTTTCATTCCATTTACCCAAAGAATGCAGCTTCTCCAAACAATCCCTTGCAATCAGTAGAAAGACAATGCAATGCTCAAATGAGGCTTTTTGTATTCCAAACAGCAGTAACAACTCTTTAAGACACACGAGCCTTCTTCAGTTTTGGCTTTTGCTGCCAAATTTATTAGCAAGCAAAAGGAGGAAAAACACAGATGAACAGAAAGCGGAGTGGGGGGGGGGAGAAACACATTTTGTTCCTAGCCCCCTGAACGTGACTCACTTTGCTCTCCTGTGACAAACTGAAACGCCTCTGAGGAGTTCATTTCACGTCTCATCCATTCTCTGAATAATGGGAAAATCCCTCTTTGTTTCTCTAAGATATCAGCACACACTACACACCACACAGACTCAGTTCCATTAGACATAATGGAATGAGATTGTCCCAGAAGTTGTTTTCAATTGCTTGAGTGCATCCTTCATTTAGGGAAACAAGAATAGATGAGCTTTTCTACGCAAGAAGACGTGCGGACACAAATTTTAAGCCAGAGCGAGGGCCATTTGTTTACTGGCTAGGCTTTAAGGTGGAGAGAAGGTCGGCCATTTCTGCCCCGTGCTTAGAAACTATGTAAGGTTTCTGGGAAGTTCACAGTGTGGATTCTCTAATCTATCACTTGCATCTCAAAAAGATCAGTCATCTATCCATTCAGGGAAACACACATCAAGTATGAGTTTCAGGAGACATCGGTAAAGAGCCTGACTTTTCAGTTTCTTCTATTACATGTCTAAGCCTTAAAGGAATCTTTATCTCTGCACTCCAGGTCCTGGAAAATATAATTAGATCAGGTACTCGAAGGGCAGCAAAACAGATTCTGGGAAGAGACTGATACCATATAGCAGAATGCTGGGGTAAGAGCAAGTCAACATCTAGTGGTACAAGACCCATAAATAACTGGAAAAGCATGCACAGGTGGGGAGAGAAATGAGGAAGGCAGAGAAATACCAGCTTCTGACATACATATACCAGACTCTAGGCTCTATGAGAGACAATGACAAAAATAAGAATTAATAAAAGAGGTATCCCCACTTGAAAGTGCCGGCAGGGACTGGAGCTGTCCAGCAACGCAGCCTGCTGAATAGCAGCTCTTGAGTGCACCCAATTAGAAAGAGTTTCAGTGCTCTCTGAACATCTGCGGCAAGAACATGTGCTGCTTTCTGGGTTGCCACTGCATTTCTATCTTGCAAGTGCAATCACATGCATTATCTGGCAACAAAACTTTCTCTGTACTCATCAAACTTTCAACTGCTGTACAGTTCATGCAAATCCTTAACTCAATTATTTTCAGTATTAAATCCTACACTAATGTTCAACTTGGCTGCTGAAACATATTTTCTTGGTCACAGGAGAAAAGTGTTTATCTTAATGGTTGCAGCTACTTAGAAAAGCAGGGTAGTTTGGGGATTTTTCATTGTTGGCCTTGTATTTCTTCAAAGTAAAACTTTCTCACACTTAATGCGTAAGTTGAAAGTAACAAAATTTCTCTATTTAAGGATACTGATCTTAATCAGGAGTGGCTAAGTATTTAGAATAGATTTGAGGAAGTGGGGGAAATCTGAGCCAACTTTTGTGTATTATAAAAAGGGTAACACCAAATTTTACAAAGGCACTTTGCCATTCACACTTAATTTATTTAAAAATCTATATCTCAACATTTCAAATTGCCAAGGTGGCTTACAATCCTCAAAATTACAATAATACATAAAAGCATCATATATAATAATATAATAAAATACAAAGTGCCCTCTCAAACAGAAGTCCTAAAGCAGCAAATGAGTGAAAGCTCAACAAGCTCAAATAAAATGAAATAAAAAATAAAGGCTACATTCCCATGTAAGAATTCCATGTGCTATAGTTTCTTCCACTAAAACTTAAATTTGTGCAAAGTCAATGGTTTTCAATGGACCCTTGCTCAAAAGGAAGCTTTAGCATAAACTTAACAGAACCTATGTAGAATGTATAGAACCTGTTCCTAGATCCGAGCCAAAATCAAAAGGAAAATATTTATAAAGCACATCAAATAAGTCTTAAGTGTCTTATGTTCCTTCTCTGGCTGTTGGTTCCACAGAACAGGAATGTCTGAGGCTCTTCGCATCACCTGGTTTGATGGACAGAGGTCACAGTCACCAATGTCTACAAACTACATCATAATCAGAATGTAGATTCAAGTGGGAAGAGGTGGTCTTTAATGAGAAGTTACTATATTTTGGTATCTATATGCCACTACACAAGAGAAACAACTGGATACCTTTCCCCCCTCCAAATTGTGGAATCTTCTACTGATATTTAAGTACAGGATCCTGCTACTGCTGAGGGATTGTACAAGGTGACCCATAAGGTTACCCTGCAAGGCTACATGCAATGACTAGAATGTAATGTAGTTTATTACACTTTGGAGCTATAAACTATAATGCCTTATGAAAGCTGTCTAAATTGAGCAATCTTGACAATATCAGCAGTATCAAGATGACTATGATATGAGAGGACTGGGAGGAGGTAAAGGGTTGGAATGGATGTGCAGCATATAAAACGCATCAGCAAGCAAAGTTAGGACTGAAGCAGAATGCAAAAGTGCTAGTTAGAAAGGGATAACGCATATTAGCATAGAAGCCTGGCTACACCATTTGAGAGTCAGCCATTTCATTGCCTCTGAGTAAGGACTTCCTCCTTCTTCAGATACCAAATGAAGCAAACCTACCAAGGCAGCCTTGCCTCTAGTTCACAGATGCTTTCCATCAGTTTTGACAGAGAGCTTCTGAAACTTACCAAAGAGCAGTACAAGAAAGGTGGTGGCATTTCTTCCTTCCTTCCTTCAAAAAAAATCTGCAAAAAACGATTCCTCTGGAGCGGCATTCTCCTACAGGGATTAGTCCAGGATATTGGGTTTAAAAGGGGGCATTTCAATGGGCTACTCAAAGTTTAATTAGCAGTGGCAAACCCAACCTCAAAACACAGTTCAAAGAGGGTTTTTTTTCAGTGAACCAAGGCTGGAAAACAAAAAGTTAGAAGCCTAAGGAGATGGGGCAGGGAAGTAGTATCTTTTTTTAAAAGATGATTATGAGAAGAAAAAGATCAGTTGGAAAGGTGGGGTGAAATCGTGTTTAGCTGCCTTTTCTTTCTTTCTTTTAAAGGAAGGAATGTATATTACTTTGTCCAAACAGTCACAATCTAAATAAATTAAAAGATGTAGTTGTCATAAATTAATGTTTAAGAATTACCCACACAAGGGACTATAATAGAAGCTGTACACAAGAGAGGAAGTCGACTGTAAGTGAAATGTAGGGGGAGTTCAGAGGCTCCTTTTCACAAAACTTGCTTTCAATGCATCCCTTTTTAAAAGAAAAACGGAAAAGCAGAAATTCATATATTTTCATACCAAAATCCTGTCTTAAAATGCTTTAATATGCAAGGTATTTTATATCTCCCTACGCAGCATGCCCCAAGCTGTTGTTTCTGTTTGCTCCTGCAGAAAACAAAGGCTATTGGCCTCATTACATATCAACAAAAGCTGTTATGTGTATCAGCTTCCACTCTGAAACTCTGGAATAGTCTCATTAGGGTAGAAGATGGCATACAGTTTAAGGCTCTTCACAATATTTGCAGTGAGCCACGCTTGGTTTTGGAGAAGATCTCTGTTACTGTCCTACAAATGCATCTTGGCTAAGACAGAGGAACTAAGCTGCATCCATGGTAAGTTTGTAGCCAATGTATTATTTCTTGGAAAAGCTACATATGGTATGGACCAGAAATCCCCAACCTTTTCATTCTGTGGGCACTTTTTTAATTCTGACACAGGGTGGGTAGTGGGTGCAACCACAAAATGGACACCACAGGAGGCAGAGCCACACACACGACCAGAGGAAGTCCAAGCACAGGGTGACAGAGGGATAATTTAAAAAAAAATACTGGGAAAGAGGAACAAGACAGAATAAAATGAATGCTGTAGCGTCAGCTGCCGCTGAAGTAATGTTATTTTAATTTGTGCAGCCAATCAGATCTCCAATGGCCAGTCCAAAGTGACTCCACCCACTCTCTAAAAACACTTGGCAGGCACCAGATAAGGAATCAGTGGGTGCCAGAGTGCTCACAGGCACCATGTTGAGGACCCCTGGTGTAGACTAAGATATGAGAGACCCAGGTTCAAATGCGTACTCTGCCACGGATGCTCACCGGGTGATTTTGGGACAGTCCCACACACTCATCCTGAGCTTCTTTTGAGGATAAGATGGAGAACAGTAAAATGTTGTAAGCCACTTTGCGTCCCCTTAAGAGAAAAAGTGCGGTGTCAGTGAAGTAATTAAATCTGTACTTGTGTATATGTGAACATGCAATAAACAAATATATCTACACTTGTGTATATGTGAATGTGTAGTAAACAAATTCATACTTCTGCATACGTGAACATGCAGATGAAGTGTGCATATATGTGCAGTTTTCTGCATGAGTACATATAAGTGGAGACATGTGTTTTCTCATATCATATGCATGTTTAAGACTTGCATTCTCCTTTGAACCCAGCACTATGTTATCATGGTGAAACCTTGCATAAAAAATTCCAGATCTACAAACAGCAAGTGATACACATAAGCTGTTACATGTATTTCCTAAGATCTTCAGAGAATATACTAACATTATTAAAATGCATAAAACATTTTCCTATCATAGTATTCAATGACACTGCACTAAAAAAGAAAAGCAAGTAATAAAAGCACTAGATATTAAAAACGCATACAGCTAATAAAAATAACAAATATAATGTTCACTCGCTTGCAGTATTTGCTTGTATTCCCATGTGGCTGTTTCTCCTTCATTCAAAAGAAAGCATTAAGTGAAGATTAAACTTGTCTTTCCCCCTGTCTTGGTGGCCCTGCCTTTACTTACAGTTGTTCAAAGCCTAGGGGCTTACAGCTCCAAGCCCTCAATGTCTATTTCCCCAAAGAATACCATACTGACAGCTTTAACCATGGTGATAGCCACAGGTTAATGCCAAATGTTCAAATTTTGCTAACTCCATGATAAAACACAAGCACCAAGGATTAAATGCAGGCTCTTGAGGGGCAGCCTGCCAGTTGGCATCCTCCAGACTCCAAAGTTGGACGCAAAGAGCATCATGGTTGCAGCTGTCTGAGGAAGACAATCCAGAGGCAAATAATGGCCTTGTGATTACAATTTTGAAAGGATTCAACATGCTGAAAAGAAACTGATTCAACTGCGCCATAAACTTCACAGCCTGTTTGCAATCAAGCCTTTCTGCCACTTTCAATCATCTAAGGTGAAGATCAAAAGAGCATATTGGACGTGGGGGGGATGGAGGGGGGATCAGCCTTGGGGAATGGCTAGATGCACTAGAGGCATTCGTTTGCCAGGCATCATCTATAGTAGGGAAATCAAGTCTCTGTGCAATTGGGAAGGAATACAAAAAGCTGACATGTGATAAAGGATAAACTGCTAAAACAGTTTGAAAAGAACTGCAACCAAAATGTGGTAGCAGAACATCAAATGATATGTGGCCAAAGAGTAGGTGTAGAGTAGAATAGACTAAAGTACTTCAATGAGTTGATGCAAAAATGAAACTCTGGGTTAAGTGAAACGATGACAGATGTAGAATATTAACATGGAAGCATTTTTAATAATTGCTTGTAGCCATTCCAACTTGGATGTTGTTGATTTTCCTGTTCTGCCTCAGAATACCGTAAGAACAATGTCTAGAGGCAGTTGCTTGGCTAAGTGTCAGTCACTGCAGCCACTGGGCATGGACAAAGCATTACACATTGCAGAAGAGGATTATCCAACCAGGTCCAAGGAGCAGCGGACCCTTTACTAAACAATGGAGACGTTCTGACCACACCTGAAGGAAGCAGTCTGTTTATTTATGTAACACATTTATTTCCTACCAGATCTCCTCAGAATCAAGGCACTAACTGAACAACACCAGGTCACAAGGACACAAAACAAACCAATTAACAAGATTTTTTGTAAAGCACAGATTAAAGACACAGAAAATTTTAAAAATACAGATTACAAATTTAAAAGTGCACAGATTTTAATGCATGTAATTAAATCCACATATTTAAAATAATACAAAATTACAAAGAACACAGACAATCTATCAAAAAAATTACCATTCACCAAATGTTCCCTGGAATAAAACTGTTTAGCATATTTTCCTAAATTTAATTAGTGAAAGTACCCTCTTGTACCCGCACTGGTAGGACATGAACAGCCCATGATCTGGCTGTTGCAGTACAAACAATATAAGAAGGCTGTCCAAAGAACGTTACTATAGAAAAAACAAAGAAAGGCTGTGCAAAAGAGCACTAAATAAAAAATAAACTCAATACTGCAAAGTGTCTATATATTCTGATAACAATAATTTAAAAGAGTGTCTAGTAAAAATTCATCATTTATACAAAAACATTTGCAAATGGAACTAAGGGTCCAGAGCCAAATGGAGTCTTCTAACGAAGTTTCCAGATAGTGTGTTTGTTTCATAAATCTTCTTCAGAGAAGGACCAATACATGACTACAAAACATTTTCTGAGTACTTCATAGGAAAGTCTGTACACAGTTAATAAATCATTGTTCTTCATGCAGGAAAAAAATATTATTTAGTTATGCAAAGCATATCAAAAATCTATATACAGGCCACTTCATTCACCATAAAGAATTCAAAGTCACATGCGAAAATATGCATGGAGTTATGGTTCAATAAGTATAAGGGCCCAAGCAGTCACAACACCCACCCGGGGGGGGGGGGGCAGTTCTAGACCTTAATGACCTGAACACTGACAGTCCAGTGGCAAATATCAATTTGAATCCTGCAGAGATTTCTGCAGGCAGGGGGGTCAACTTTAGCCAACTCCCCTCCACTATGGAAGACTTCTGACATTCCCCAAAACTATACCTGAGGTCCCCCAGAACCAGAAACAGCATTTGAGGGGTGTCACCTATGCTATTTAACATCTGTATGAAACTGATAGGACAGATCATCCAAAGATTTGAAGTGATGTATCATGACTATGCAGATAACACCCAACTCCACTTCTGTTTTCAACTGAGTCAGGAGACTCAATATTTTTAATGAGGGCATGGGGGTAAAAATGAGTTAAATGAAGGCCAATAAAACAAAGCTCCATCTAGAAAAGCTGAGATGCTGTTTCTTTAAAATACAACATACAGTGACTCAAAGATTATGGAGTCACCATATTCTGAATGGGATTACAACCATCTTCCAAAAAAGATCACGTTCATAGCTCAAGATTAAGTTTATAACTTCAGAGGTACTATTGCAGCCATGTTCACAGATACAAGCAGAAAAACCCATCTGTGGTATAGTACACCTTCAACCAATTGTGGCCAATATTATATATCTGTGGTATATTATACCTTCAACCAATCCTCAAAGAGTGAAATCTGGTTAAAATCTACACTCCAATCACATTGTGGACAGATCACTGAAATTTGCTCAAAAGAGGTCTGTCTTTGAAGGCTATTTTGAAACGTCAGGACTGTAATAATGACGGCTGTTGGAAGAGAGACAGAACACATCCAGCCATTTTAGAGAACTACTTTGGTTCTTATTAGAGGGGCTAGTGCTTACCTTTAAAGCCCTAAAAGATCAGACAGTTTTGCCTGGCAGTTAAGAGCTTTTTCAGAGGTCCTGCTGTGCATGTACACACACACACACACACACACACACACACACACACATTTAGAGGTAAGGTGGGAAGAAGACAAAAACAGGGCTTTTCTCACAGGTTCTGTGGAGGATTTTCTCCTCCTTTATCTTTCCCTGATTGGGCTTGAATGGTGCTACTCCTTCCAGTGTAGCTTTCTGGTTAGCATTTGACTCTTTTGCTCCATATTTAAGTCTGTTCTGTTCATTGCAGTTTTTTATGAGATGGTACTAATTGCTGTTGTTTGTTAAGATGAGTACTTTTAAGGAGGGTAGGAGAACCCCTGAATATGTATTGTGAGGAACAGAGACCACAAGAGAAACTTGGTGGTGATTTGAGTAATTTGGCCAGCAGGAGTTGGGGGGGACGGGACCAGAAGAGTTTACATTACAGAAAACCAGGAATTCATGTGAAGAGTTTCCCATCTGCACAGAACGCGAGAGCTGTATTTGTACATTTAAGTGTAACTGTTCATCACAGTTGGATACAACTGTGCATTCTGCAAAATTCCAAATAGCCTCTGCACATGATTAATGTGCAGTTAACGATCAATTGCAGCAGCCCTGCTTCATTTGCCTGCATTGAATGAGATGAGATTGGGAAACATGTCGGTCAGGACTCTTTCAGCAGTGACCCCCCAGGCTCTGATACCCCTGCCCCAGAAAGCCTGCCTGCCTGATTCTTGACCTGCCAGAGATCTATTCAGAGGGATTTTGGTGGAGGCTGAACCCCCAGTGTGCCCTGTCAATGTCTTTTCCCCCTAATTTTTACTACCAATCTGTGGCTTTAATTCTGATGCTATTCTGCTGCCTTTTATGGACTTGATTAACTATAGCATTGGTGTGAAGTGAATTACTGTGTAGTGAAGAAGAGTTTGTTTGCATCACTCCTCTGGCATGCTCTCAACACTGCCTCCAACTGAACATATACAGAGCTCTGTTTTTAAAGGTTACCTATAACTCCTTGAATGCATATCAGCATCTTTCACTATTAAGTAGGGTAATTGATAGACTGCTTCGACCTCTGATGGAACTCCATGACAGATTATCAGGAACTACAAGTAAAGCAGCCAATATTACATTGCTCCTGTATACATCTAGAGTACAGCCTCATTTGGAGTACTGTGTACTGTTCTGGTTGCCACATCTCAGAAACGACACTGAAGAGCTAGAGAAAGTACTAAGGAGGGCAACCGAGATGGTTAAAGTGTCAGAACACCTCTCCTATTAGGAAAGAGTCTTTTTAGTTTAGAAAAAAAATACTGTTAAAGATAGAGGTTTATAAAATTATGTGTGGGTAGAGCGACAGAGATAACTTTTTTCCCCTCTCCCAAAGTATTAAAACTCAGGAGTGAGGGGACTCATACAGTTGAATGGCAATAGATCTGGGAGACACAAAATGAAGTACTACTTTACTCAATAGATAAACTAAATTAAAACATTCACTGCCAAGAGTGCAAATGGATTTCAAAGGAGATGGATGATTCACAGAGCACAGGTACATGAAAGGCTCCTAGCTATGGCAACTAAAGGGAGCGTCCATAGTCAGAGGCAGCAAACCTCCAAATACCAGTGCCACAACTCAGCATCAGGTAAAGGCCTTAGCCCCTATAGCCTCTTTGGCAGCCCACAGGCTGCTGTGTGAAACAGGCTGCTGTGTGAAACAGGCTGCTGGGGTAGATGGACCACTGATCTGATCCAGTAGGCTCTTTTCATGTTCTACCACAGTGACACTAGCAGTTCAGGAAGTACATCTGGCTCTTCTGAGAACTGTTTCCCAAAGTGGCACCTGCCCCATGTTTTAGGGAAGTGGGCAAGGCTCTTGCCTGGAGGAACATGTGGTTGGCAGGTGGTTCACACCTTGAAACAGTTGCCACCAGAGAAACCAGTAAGCTCCTGGTGTGGAGGTACATGTGGCTCTTTTGGCTGATGAACTATGAATGTGGTTCTCTGTGAGCCATGGAGTGAGTACCACTGTACTATCTTTATTTGCTACTGAAATATGCTAAAATGCAATTTACTACAGTAAATCCTAGAGAGGTTCCTCTGAAGCAGAAAACAGAGATATTTCAGCAATATCGTTTTACCCAATGCTGTTAGCCATCTGTGGCCCAACGTATCTTTCCCATGAGCCATACACACATACAAAAAAAAAGCCTCCTATGCACAGCGGGGTATCCTGGTTCCAACCCAGACAAAAAGATCTGGAACAATGCCAGATCTTCTGAGCTGTTGTCCCATTGCAGTAGAAATTTTCCTTAGTAAAAGATCTCTGCATAGCAGAAAATTGGCAACTTTCGCTTTGCTCAACAAGGGAGATCAGTTCAAGGTTTGCATCCTCTTAGCACCAACGGAGTTTGGTCCAGTACTAGGTATGAATGTCCTTTGTTTCTGCTGCTTAGAAGCAGAAACGTCACATTCTCAGTTTAAATCTCCAATTCCATAAAACATCATCTGTATCAGAGAAGGACTGGCTCTCAGTCCAGCAGAACTGCTCACTGCTTAACACAAAGGGAAATCATTCGAGGGGGAGAGGGTAGAAGAGTCAGCAGGATCTCCTTGTAGGTCACAAACAACTGAAATGGCTTCTAATCCTGGGTAGCAGTCGCAACAGTGACAGATTTTGTCCAAGTGCAGCAGCAGGAGCTTGCGGCTGGCCGGCTCTGCCCTCATCAGTTGGCATCAGTGCAGTCAGTTAGAAACACAGCGGATGTCAGAAGCATGCAGAAAATTCTGTCCCTACTCCAAGAAAGCTCCATTTAGAGAATCCAGCAGAAATCAACAAGGACTCAAATAGCCCAGCACCCTGCAGGCTGCTGATTTTGTAGCCAGGCTCGAGAACAGATGCCCTTGAATGCAAAGTTGTTTTCTGTACAGGGGAACAGGTTTGCAACCAAGTGCACTCCATTACCCCTTCTCATAAAAGCAGCCAGTTTGTATGAACCTACCTTTTCTGCCCACAAATAGACTTCTAAATCTGTAGGCATTGGCCCAATACACACACACACAAGAACTAATGAGATAGCATCATTCTCCACCATGGGGTAGACAACAAAGAGGACAGGACAAACAGTCACAGGGGAGAAAGAGGATAATGGTCTCTTTTTGAAGCTGCTGGCCCCTTTGCAAGTGGAGTCATCCTAGCTACATCATTTGTAGCTGTTCAAGCGGCATGCACACCATATGAAGTGTGACCAGGCCAAGTCAGTGTACGCTTTGAGCAAGGCAACTTTGCCAATATGTGCACCAGTTGAATTGCCAAATTGAAACAAAGTATGTTTATTTCAGGAGAAAAGAAGCTGCTAAAAGAAGTATACTGTCAATGAAAGGCAAAATGAAATAAATCGATAGGACAGTGTTGCAACATGCCAGGTGCTTTTCTGACTGCAGGTGAGAGTCCTTCCACACCTGCTTCACAACTGTCCAGCAGTCTTGGGACCCCAATGTGATGAAGAAATCCTGTTTTGGGACTATTTGAATAATCAAACTTTCTATAAATGCAACAGTGACCCCAAGAGACCCTGAGGGCAGGCTGAAGAGGCACATGTCAGCCCACAACAACAGCTGGAGACCTATCTGATAAATGTTAATAAACATATCTGTTGACATATTTTATTTATTAAGTTTTTAACTCACCCTTCCTCCAAGGAGCACCCAGTGACCTACATCAGTCTCTCACCTTCCATTTTGTCCTCACAACAACCTTGTGTAGCAGGCTAAGCTGAGAAACTGCTCAAGATCACCCAGTGAGCTTCATGGAACACCAGGGATCTGAGCCTTGGTCTCCCAGGTCTTTGTCCAACCATTACACCAATTTTGCTCTCTGTTGCCTCTGTTTTTTCCTCTGCTGTCCGTGCACTGCTGATTCTAATTTATTGGGATCAGTTAAAGAGATTTCACACTACTTATGAGCCAGTGTTGTGTACTGTATCAGGGGCCCCCAACCTCTCTCTTTTCCATTTCAATTTGGTTACTCTGTTAAAGTGAAATACAACATATTTCTTTCTCGGTTACCTTTTCTTATTTTGTATAAGAGAGGGAAAATGGAAGATTTGGTAACTTACCATGAACTTCCCCCCTACCCGCTTGGCTCCAGGGACTCCTTGCTCTCCAACGCCTCTCATCTCCACTCCTGGGGCCTTACCGAGGCTCATGGGAATCAGGACCCTGCTTGGGCTCTTCTGCTCGCCTCGCACCAGTTCCTTACATACGGGAGGACTGCTGGCTCTGCAATGTCGACCCATGCGCCTCTGCAGACTCTACCGCTCCCTGGTTCGAAGGTGGGACAGTAGGGACCAGCGTCCAAGAGCTGGTCCCTGTGGGAGGCTGCAGGCTAGCCGTGCCTAGCAGGGGTTTCCTGGTGCCGGTGGCCCTCAACTGCCACTGACTGCAGCTCGCTACCTTTCCTGGCCCAGGGGAACACTCCCGGATCTGGCTGAAATCCTTTAATCTTCATTTTTTTCTTTGCTTTGGATCGGTACGCTCTTGGAGTGCCAAGAGACACATCCTGCACTTTAGGCAGGGCCAGTGAAACTGTAGTTCCTTATAGTTGGACTATAAGGAAGGCCGAGCGCCGAAGAATAGATTCTTTTGAACTATGGTGCTGGAGAAGACTCTTGAGAGGCCCTTGGACTGCAAGAAGATCAAATCAGTCAATCCTAAAAGAAATCAACCCTGACTGTTCCCTGGAAGGCCAGATAATGAAACTGAAGCTCAAATACTTTGGCCACCAAATGAGAAGGGAGCACTCACTGGAGAAGACCCTGATGCTGGGAAAGATTGAAGGTCAAAGAAGACGGGAATGGCAAAGGATGAGATGGTTAGACAGTGTCATAGATGCAACAAACATGAAATTGAGCCAACTTCAGAGGACAGTGGAAGACCGGAAGGCCTGGCGTGATCTGGTCCATGGGGTCGCGAAGAGTCGGACTCGACTGTGCGACTGAACAAAGTGAAACTGAAAGCAGATGTAGGGGAAAGGCTTCTCTCCCCAGCTAGATCAGATCTGAGAGACCAACCCTGCGGAAGGAGGAGGAGCCTAATCCCCAAATGTGAGGAATGTCCCACTCTCTAAGACCACCAGAGAAAATATGCCTTTCATGATTTTATTTGTAGGGCTATTCAATAACATTGGTATCTGGCCTTTGCCCAGCCAGAGCGGTCTGCAGCATCCACTGACACAAGATTACAGTTATGGAAAGAGAAAAGTACAAACAATGCCTGAGGATGGTTTTTTCTAGAACAATTGCTTGCACCCCTTTGGCGCCATTATCATAATATTGGCCACAAATATTAGGCACCAAAAATCCATACATTTTGCCACGCTGTCTTAACATGATGCTTTCACGAACTTTTCCTGTTGTGTCTGTGACAAGCAGAAACTCCCCCCCAAAAAAATCTCTTCTATGTCCACTGCTTTGCTGATAACAAGAAGAGCTTAGCAGATGTTTGCTTTCTCAAATAATCCATCACCATAAAGTAATTATAGGAAAGAGCAAGAGTCCAGTAGCACCGTAAAAACTAACAAAATTTGTGGCAGGGTATGAGCTTTTATGAGTCACTGCTCACTTCGTGACTCACAAAAGCTCATACCCTGCCACAATTTTTTTTAGTTTTTAAAATGCTACTGGACTCTTGCTCTTTTCTACTGCTACAGAAAGACTAACACAGCTACTCATCTTGATCTATCATAAAGTAATAAAGTCAGCTTTCTCTGTTTTACTGCAGTATGAATTCTGCAAGTTTTGAAAAAAGAAAAACAATAATTCACAGCAGCGGTGGGCCTCAGAATCTGCCCCTCCTTAGCCAATGCTGTCGCTGGGCTAAGGCATGGGAAATCACAGCAGTGGGGAGACTTTTAAAAATGTGCACTTTCCCATTCACATGGCAAGCAAAGATATAAAGCAGGTCTCAACAAAGCACAAGGAAAATCCAAAAAGTGGATGATTAGGGGATGACAGTGTATGGATCCTCTAAAAAAAATCCTGGTCTAGTATGAATGCCAAAGCAGAGTAAAGTATCCATATGGAATTTTAGATAATTACATTTCACACTGAGCATCCTGAAATTCCATGGCCTTTGGCCCTACCATCTGTTGTCTTTAATACCTCTACATAAAATGATCATGTAATGAATCTGAAGGAGTGGGCTCCAGCCTGCAAATTCTGAAATAAACCTTAGTTACAGTTTCAAGGTGTCACAAGACTCCTGTTTATTTGTGTGGCTTTAGTAATTAATACCCTTACCAGGAGGACTGGTTCAAAATTAACTGCTCTCTGGTTATTCCTATAACTTCAGGTGAGTAGCCATGTTGGTCTGAAGCAGCAGAACAAAGTTTGAGTCCAGCGGCACCTATAAGACCAACAAAGTTTTAATTTGGGTATAAGCTTTCATGTGCATGCAAACTTATTTATTTATTTTATTTTTGATTTATACCCTGCCCTCCCAATGGCTCAGGGCATGCACACGAAAGCTTATACCCAGAATAAAACTTTGTTGGTCTTAAAGGTGCCACTGGACTCAAGCTCTCTTCTGTTCCTATAACTGTAAGGGATAACAGTGAAATCTCACAAAATGACAGCTAGCCAAGAGTATCTAAGGAAAATCCTGTACTCAAAGTTTCCTTTTCATTAAAAAAAATTGCATTTTCCTATGGCAGAGTAAATCAGAAACCACGCAACTTGGGAAGATCTGATCTGTCATGCCCAACTAGTTGCAAATATGTGGACTTTTATTCTGGCAAAAACTTAAAATGCTCAAGACTGAAGTAAAACCACAGATTTAATAGCATTTGCATACATACATTCTTCTGTATTGTCATGGTTCTGAGGAATAAGTATTGAGGAAGGTGTGGACTCAGAACTCCTGCCCTTCACATACAGCCTCCAAAGAATAAACTATCTGGAGTAATATGATATCTCCAAGATAAAAGCTTAGGAAAAGAAGTAGTTTGTAGACAAAGCAGAAAGGACCTTATGTAAAAGCAGGCAGTCAGGCTCCATCAAGCTGAATGTTTCATGATATTCCAAGGTATTTGGTATACCTTTGATGATGATCAACTAGAGATGTGAAGGCCCAGAAAAAAGAACAGAAAAGTTCAGAAAAACACATGGGTCTTCCCTAATGACTGGGAGGTGGAATACCGGGGGGGGGGGGGGGAACCTATGAAATATTTTCTCATTTAAAATTAGTGAGTCTTTAAGACAAGGTTTTACTCATATTTTAAAGTAACACAATCTACACCATTAGAGAACAGGACAGGCAACATGAGGTAAGAACTGGAATAACAGGAGGTCTTCTAACCTCTCTATTTTGTCTTTTCCTCCAGAGGTTTACCCTGGAATTGCAGAGCTTGCTTCAGATTATTTGCTCCATGTTATGTTTTATAGCTCTGCTCAGAGGCAGTAACTTCAGTTTTTTATTGTCCAACTGATATACAGTCAGTGCAGTCCAAAATGAAACAGCAGTTATGATGCATATCTTCCCGCTCCCATTTGCTTATGCTTCATATCCCTGTGTTCAGCCAAATAGGATTTCATTTATTTATTCCTCATTCTAACTGTCACCCCTAAGATGTGGGAATCCCTCCCATTCAGGAGATGCAACTGGCAGCACCTTTACAGATTTTCTAGGACAAATAGCTGAGTTTTATAAATTCTGGAAGGACTTTCTATGACATGGCTGTTTGACTGCGGTTTTTGTTGCTACTTTGTGTCCAGTAAAGGCAACTGGATGAACTGTTTGGGGAGTAAGCCTGATCAGAGGGGGTGGAATGACTGCTTCTACCCTTGAAGGAAGAAGTGACTACGATAGAATTAGGTTTAGGGTGGGTAAACAGAAATTCAGCACCCTGCTCCTGCATCTTATACATATGGTCTACCCTCCAGCTCGAGACAGGGGTAGAAGCCAGGTGAGACCAGAGGTCGATTCGGGGGGAACGCGGG
>NW_015204687.1:0-580 GCF_001447785.1 Gekko japonicus | reverse complement strand
TTCAAGGCAAGTGAGAAGCAGACGTGGTTCGCCCTTGACTTCCTCTGCAGAGCCTTCATCCAAGCCTTATGGTGGTCTCTCATTGTCTGCAGGGCCTTCATCCAAGCCTTATGGTTGGTCTCTCATTGAAGCCTTATGGTGACCCCAGCAAAGAGCATTCAAGACAAGTGAGAAGCAGAGGTGGTTTGCCATTGCCTTCCTGTTCTCTGGAGGCCAGGTCTACCAATATACTGGACTGGGGTTGGGGGAGACCTGTTCTCTGGAGGCCAGGTCTACCAATTTAGTGGCAAGAGGAGGGTAGACCTGTTCTCCAGAGGCCAGGTCTACCGATATAGTGGAAAGGTGCAGGGAAATCTGTTCTCCAGAGGCCAGGTCTACCCCTGTAGAGGACAACATCTGGTGTAATGAAATCTGACTTGACTGTTTTCTCTTATAATGTTTAAATTATTCTCAAAATATAGTTTAAATTTAGTTTAAAAGAATTCATTCTGAGTTTTTACAAGGTTATGGAAATAATCTAGAAATAATTTATGCAAGTCAAATGAAGACCTGCTTGTAACTTTAATGCTACTAGCTTTTT
>NW_015204686.1:0-488 GCF_001447785.1 Gekko japonicus | reverse complement strand
ACAGAAATGTTTTAAATAAATATATAAATGGTTCTTACTCTCAGGAAAGTATTCTTAGGTTTGCACTGTCAAGTCACCATGCACTTTTTCCAAAGCTATACACATGTGTGCACTACCCAGAAACAAACAGCCTGGCAGGGCAGGGCAGGGCAGGCCCTTGGGCCCAGCATCAAGACTCACCTGGAGACGCTGGCATTCCTAATTCAGGGAGACTTGGGTAAAGCTGGATGGAACAGACTGGGACTGGGGTAGAAAGGTGTAGTCAGGATAGCCTTGGTGGTCTGGCCCAGGGAAGCTGAAAGGGTGTGGAGGCAGTGAGCAAGCCTGGGTGGAAGAACAATGGCTTTCTGGGCCCAGGTGTTTCAAGGTAGGGCAGGGAACAGAGAAGAGGAGGGTGGAGCTTAGCTCAAGGGGCAAGTGTGAAGATGGAACTATAAAAAGGAAAGAAGGGGAAATTGCAGGAAGCTGGCAGAAGAAGAAGGGAGGAG
>NW_015204685.1:0-438 GCF_001447785.1 Gekko japonicus | reverse complement strand
GTTATCTCCTTGAATGGGATTCCTCCCTTTGTCTTGAGAGCTACCCTCTGACCCCTCTCCATACCCCTCCCGCCCCTTTTTCTATCCAGTTTGCCCTGGAGAGGTGGCCGGTGTGTCTCTTGCTAGCCAGCCCAGGCTCACGGCTTTCATAAGAACATAAGAGGTGCCAATGTTGGATCAGGCCAAAGGCCCATCCAGTCCAACACTCTGTGTCACACCGTGGCCAGAAATACCGGGTGCCATCAGGAGGTCCACCAGTGGGGCCAGGACATTAGAAGCCCCCCCCCTGTTGACCCCCCCCCCCAAGCACCAAGATGACAGAGCATCACAAGGCCCATACACGTGATGCTGAATCAGCTGGCCATTTGTGACAAATTAAAGATGTGCTGTGCATAAAAGCCAGGAACATGTCTACACAGCCTAACCCTAATCCTATTT
>NW_015204684.1:0-428 GCF_001447785.1 Gekko japonicus | reverse complement strand
ACCAGCAGCTGCATGTGGAGGAGGGGTGGTGAATCAGACCCAGTTCTCCTAGATTAGCGTCCGCGCTCCTAACCACTACACAAAACTGGGAGTCACAGCTCACTTCTTCAGAGTCCAGTAGGGTATGAGCGGTCATAAGTCACTGCTCACAAAAGCTCATACCCTGCCACCATTTTTTTTTAAAGACTTTTTTAAGGTGCTACTGGACTCTTTTCCACTCCTACAGACAGACTAACCCCTCTTCATTTACCTCATCCTGTCGGTGGCTAACCCGGACATCGAGCTCCATGTTTCGTTGGTACAAACCATGCAGTCCTCGGCAGATCCCCTTCCTCCCACCTTCCGAGTCAGAGCGCCCGATCCTGAACTACACAGGCTGGAGTCGAACAGGCCGCGCTGACCTACCTTACAGACGAGATCGTCCCGGT
>NW_015204683.1:0-495 GCF_001447785.1 Gekko japonicus | reverse complement strand
TGTGCAACTGAACAACAACAAAATGTCACCATTGCCCCCTACATCACTGACGCACTGACGTCACTTCTGAAGTGCTGTTTGGGAGGGCATGTCCTCGCACTGGCTGGGGCCCACAGTGAGAAGGAGCATGGAAAAGCGGGGGATCCCCTGCCCAGACCCGGGGAATGGGAAGCCTAACCTGGGAATTTCTGCATGCCAAGCAGATGCCCTACCATGGAGCCATGACCCCTTCCCATAACCATGGCCCCTCCCTAAACTCTGTTTAGAATCACACTCAATCCTCTCTTCAGGATTGCAATCAGGGAAGCAGTATGGGGAGGGAGGAGTTCGAGCCCCCTTGCACTCAATACAACTCACACCTCTCGAGGAATGCGCATCGGATGACCTGATCACAGAACACTAACACAGAGCATCGTACGGCCCTTGAAACTGCTGTACCAGATTTTAAAAAAGGAGAAGAATACGTCTCATGTTTTATGAAGTGGCTGACACGAT
>NW_015204682.1:0-530 GCF_001447785.1 Gekko japonicus | reverse complement strand
TTAGAGGGTTCGCTCAATGAAAGCTTAGTCGAACGCATTAGCTCCTTTAGTAAAGGTAAAGGATTCCCTTGCTCGAAAGCCAGTCGAATCCGACGCTAGGGTTGCGGTGCTCATCTCCGTTTCAAAGCCGAAGAGCCAGCGCGGCATGACTAAACGCCAAGGCACACGGAACGCTGTTCCCTTCCCACCGAACGCCGAGGCACACGGAACGCTGTTCCCTTCCCACCTATTTATCTACTGGCAGTTTCTTGCTTCCGCACTGCTAGGTTGGCAGGAGCTGGAACTAGAGACGGGAGCTCACTCCGTCATGCGGCACACTCGGGTCTCGAACTGCTGAACTACCGACGTTCCACAGCCTGCAGTTCAGCGTCTTAACCACTTGAGCCACCACAGCTCCTTATTAGCTCGTTTACAGACAGCCTAAAAGCCCCATTCAGAATTAGTGTAAACCCAGTATCCGGCGGGTACTAGTGAGGTAAATATATATATGCACATTTTCATGGTATAAATCCAGGGGTCATTTCCTGCGG
>NW_015204681.1:0-482 GCF_001447785.1 Gekko japonicus | reverse complement strand
GGACCTCAGCAGAGTATAATGCCATGGAGACCACTTGAAAAAGCAGCCATTTTCTCCATGGGAACTGATATTGCAATGCCCCTGTATAGATTTATGGGGCGGCCTGTGTACAGGTCTGGTCACCATATATCCAAAAGGACATCACAGACCTAGAAAAAATACAGAGAAGAAGAGATTGGATTTATACCCCAGCCTTCACTCAGAGTCTCAGAGCATTTTACAGACTCCTTTCCCTTCCCCTCCCCACAACAGACACCCTGTGAGGTATGCGGGGCTGAGAGAGCTGTCCTTGAGAGAACAGCTCTGAGAGAACTATGAATGCCCCAAAGTCATACCAGCAGCTGCAAGTGGAGGAGTGGGGAATCGAACCCGTTTCTACCAGATTAGAGTCCACACACTTAACCACTACACCAAACTGGCAACCATGGCAACCAGGAAGGCAACCATGATGACTAGGGGGGTTGGAGCACCTTCCCTATGAG
>NW_015204680.1:0-345 GCF_001447785.1 Gekko japonicus | reverse complement strand
TTATTTTAAATAACAAACAACATCAACATGCAGGCATGGCGTTGTTTGCCTTATGACCACCATGTGGGAAGCTGTTCCCAGGGCTTTCAATTTAACACTGAAGTTTCCTTCTTCACTCTGATGCAGCAGCTGTTCTGAATATGCAGGTGTTCAGGAAGGATGAAGCATTGATAGGCAGAGGACCAGTATTTCTAGGTTTGTGCTGTCCCATGTCACATGAGTGAGTGAGTGAAAGAACAAAAAACTGTAAAGAACCCAGAATGCACACTGATTTTAGAAAGTATTCTTTTTTTTGTATTTAATTTTTTATTAAATGTTATTTTAAATAACAAACAACATCAACAT
>NW_015204679.1:0-452 GCF_001447785.1 Gekko japonicus | reverse complement strand
GACTTACTTAAAAAGAATCCCAACACAGCTCCATGAGAGAGCCTAATGGAACACAGATAACTACTTCTAACAGCAACTGGGGAGGGCTCATGAAGGTCAAAGAAGACGGGGACGGCAAAGGATGAGATGGTTGGACAGTGTCAGCGAAGCAACGAACATGAAATTGAGCCAACTTCAGAGGACAGCGGAAGACAGGAGGGCCTAGCGGGAGCTGGTCCATGGGGTCGCGAAGAGTCGGACTCGACTGTGCGACTGAACAACAAAGGGTCAGGTCCCTCTTCAAAGGCAGGTCACCCCTGCTCACTCTTGGCCATCTTCCTCTTAAGCAAACAGTTGCCCTTCTATACAAGTGAAGTGCTGCCCTTGGACAGGTCATAGTGCTGAAGGCTACATTTGCCCTTCTTAGGTACTAAAGTGGCCCAGGCCTCATGCACATTTATTTGAGAGGAGGA
>NW_015204678.1:0-459 GCF_001447785.1 Gekko japonicus | reverse complement strand
GGCTTATACTCGAGTATATACGGTACTATTGACCTTATTTAGAGTGGTTGTTTCCTTGGCTGCTCTGAAGAAGAAGAGGAGATTGGATTTATACCCCGCCCTTCACTGCCCAAGGGAGTCTCAGAGCGGCCTACAAAGTCCTTCCCCTTCCCCTCCCCATAACAGACACACTGTGAGGTGGGTGGGGCTGAGAGAGCTCTGACAGAAACTGCTCTTTCAAGGACAGCTCTTGTCAGAACTATGGGAGAACTGTGACTGACCCAAGGTCACACCAGCAGGTGCAAGTGGAGGAGTGGGGAATCAAACCTGGTTCTCCCAGATTAGAGTCTGCTCACTTAACCACCACACCAAACTGGTTGAAAGGCACAGGAAGGGAGACTCTGTTGGCCTGAAAGGGGCCCCTGGACTCAGACTTTGGTCTGCCGCTTCAGTCTGGCTCATTGTGGGATGGCGGGAAGT
>NW_015204677.1:0-338 GCF_001447785.1 Gekko japonicus | reverse complement strand
ATTGTTTAGCTGTGGGTCCTGACATTACCACAAAATGAAGGGAGGGGGGAGAGATAGTGATCAGCGATTAGAGTCCGCGCACTTAACCACGACACCAAACTGGCTCTCTTTGAAACCCTGGCTGTGATCAGATGAGCTGTTCGATCTGATGTCGTTCTTGGTTACCCTGCATGTTTAAATCGCTCGTTCAAACAGTATAATCAGTATCCCGTTCCCCAGTCATCCCCCCCCCCATCCTCAGCCCGCTATGACTGTGAGGTTCTCGACACCGAGGAAACCATTTATGGATGCTGCTGCTTTTACCCCGCATTTCAGGATGTCTGAACTCCCCACTGCTA
>NW_015204676.1:0-471 GCF_001447785.1 Gekko japonicus | reverse complement strand
TCTTATGTTCTCTTATGTTCTTATATTGCAAGGAGGCATTCCGACTGCTTAAACTGGTGGCGCGTTGGAAAACCTTCTGCTGCACTGTGGCAAACACACACAACCTGCAACACGTACACGAAAAGGAACACGTCGTTCCTCGGGGGAGGTGCCGTCCTCAGGCCTGCTGCCCTGGCCACCACAGATGAGTGTCGAGGGCGGGCTTTCGACACAGGATGTGGGAACGAGCTCAGAGAGACAAATTGTTGCTATCTTCATCCCTGCTCTGTTCATCATTTGACTCAGAACACCCAGTAATGCCAGACTGGCCTGCTTGGCGGGACAAGATCTGCACATAGCAGCAGCAAAAAAAAAAAAAAGCACACAACATTGTAAGTAAGATCGCCAGCCTCCGGGTACACCCTGACCTGAAGAGCTCCCAGAATTACATCTTCAGCCAACAAAGATCAGTTTCTGTGGAGAAAATGGCTG
>NW_015204675.1:0-591 GCF_001447785.1 Gekko japonicus | reverse complement strand
TGTGTACTCTGGAGGGAGGACTCTATGTCTCCGCTTCCCCACTGAGCTACTTTCCTTCCCCATATTTCCCCCCCCCAAAGGCACTGACCCTAAATCCCCAGAATTTGCCAAGAAGAAGAAGAAGAAGAAGAAGAAGAGATTGGATTTATACCCCGCCCTTCACTTGGGTCTCAGAGCGGCTTACAAACTCCTTTCCCTTCCCCTCCCCACAACAGACACCCTGTGAGGTGGGTGGGGCTGAGAGAGCGCTTGACACAAACTGCTCTTTTTCAAGGACAGCTGTGCCAGAGCTTGTGACTGACCCAAGGTCACATCAGCAGGTGCAAGTGGAAGAGTGGGGAATCAAACCCGGTTCTCCCAGATTAGAGTCCGCACACTTAACCACTACACCAAACTGGCCAGAGGCAGCAAGGACTCTAGTTTTGCTTGATTCTCTAGACCGCCCAAATCTGGTCTGAGCTGATGCAATGGACCAAAGCTTCGGTGTTCGTGGACGGATTCTCTCCTGGGCCCCCCCTTTTCTGAGAGGCATTGTTTTTCACCTGCCTGCTTGTCACTCCTGACAAGGCAAGCCTCCTTCGTTTGGGCACA
>NW_015204674.1:0-306 GCF_001447785.1 Gekko japonicus | reverse complement strand
TGGAGTACTCTCTGTGTCAAGGTGAGTTTGTAAATTAACCTGATGGGGGGAAATACCTGTATTGAGCACTGACCCAAAGGGGACAGAATGCTGAGTGTCAGTGTGTGTGTGTGTGTGTGTGTGTGTGTGTATTAGTCTGCTCAGGTCCCTGAGAGTGTGCAAAATCCTGGAAGGGAAGATTGGGGGGAGGGATTGACTACAAGTTCCCCCCTCTTTCTCCTCTATTTTTTCACAAGCCCCCCCATTTATAAAAAATATCAGTACAGTTCTTTTGAGTATGTACAAAGTGCTCCTGTGTGTCCGTCC
>NW_015204673.1:0-431 GCF_001447785.1 Gekko japonicus | reverse complement strand
GCATGACCCATCGCCTTTCCCGGGCGGTGGACCAGGGTGTAGGAATACCCTGCCAGGAAAATGGACCAGCACAGCACTCGGGGTGAGATCGGGAGTTTGGCAGTCGGGGGCTAGGAGACCCAATAGCAGCTTGTGGTCCGTGAGAACCGTGAACGGGCATCCATACAGGTAGTGGTGAAATTTTTTCACCCCTGCTACAATGGCCAAGGCCTCTTTATCTATTTGCACCTAGTTGCACTCAGTAGCCGACAAGGTCCGCAACTAGTAGGCAACCAGGACCTCGCGTCCGTCTGGCAGCCGATGGCCCAGAACCGCCCCGACCCCATACGGCGAAGTGTCGCAAGCCAGCACCACGGGGAGAGCCTTGTTTAAGTGCGCCAGGACCGAGTTCGACACTAGCAAGTCCTTAACTGCTTGGAATGCCGCGGCTT
>NW_015204672.1:0-447 GCF_001447785.1 Gekko japonicus | reverse complement strand
CAACATCAGGGGAAAGTCTTGGCCTCTATTCCCTGCTGTTGGCATTCCAGAGGAACTGGTTGCCTGCTGTGTGAGACAGGATGCTGGACTAGATGGACCACTGGTCTGATGCAGCAGGGCTCCTCTTCTGTTGTTATACAGATGGAAAAGAAAAGCGATATAGTCAGGGAGAAAGGGATGGAGAAAAATGAAGCCGATGACTAGATGTGTGAAGTTGATTTTTAAAATCTATTTACATTATTTATAGTCTGCCTTTCTCACTGAAACTCAAAACATATTACACAGTGTAAGTCCATACAATCAATGGCATGGGACATCCAATAAATAAGGCAATAGGGTTTGAACTGTGGACATTTAAAGAGAAGCAGAAATCTGATATGGAGATGAGACAATGGTGAAGGGGCACACTTACAGCAAGAGACAGTACAGGGTTAGTATAGTCTATAG
>NW_015204671.1:0-266 GCF_001447785.1 Gekko japonicus | reverse complement strand
AAGGGCACCCAACAAACTTCCATGGCAGAGCAGAGATGTGAACCTGGTTCTTCCAGGTTTTAGTCTGATAACTTTAACCACTACATCATGCTAATTCCTAGACACTTAATCCTGTTGCTATCAATGCATACGAGAAGTATGCTAACAGAAAACAAAATCCAGGTGTAAAAGAGTGCCAGTGGAATAGTGAGTCTGGTGGCCAAGGACAAAAAGAAGGTATATGTCAAGATATGGGCCGCTGCCACACAGAGCTCTGTCTCCACATG
>NW_015204670.1:0-493 GCF_001447785.1 Gekko japonicus | reverse complement strand
ATAGGGTTTTCACAGCCAGAGACATTCAGTGTTTTGCCATTCCCTGCCTCTGCGTGGTAACCCTGGTATCTCCCATCCAAATACTAACCAGGGCTGACCTTGCTTAGCGTCCAAGATCTGACGAAACTGGACGAGCCTGGGCTATCCAGGTCAAGGGAAATCATCATATAAAGGTAAAGGTCTCCCTTGCTCGAAAGCCAGTCGAGTCCGACTCTAGGGTTGCGGTGCTCATCTCCATTTCAAAGCCGAAGAGCCAGCGCTGTCCGAAGATGTTTTCCGTGGTCATGTGGCCGGCATGACTAAACACCAAGGCGCACGGAACGCTGTTACCTTCCCACTGAAGTGGTACCTATTTATCTACTTGCAATTTCTTGCTTTCGAAATACTGACATACAAATAACACTTTTATAAAATAATTCTCTTTTTTTGTGGGTTTTTTTTTGTATTTTTCGTGTATGGGTGCACGCACACACCTGGAAGTCATGGCGACCTC
>NW_015204669.1:0-241 GCF_001447785.1 Gekko japonicus | reverse complement strand
GGAGTCTCAGAGCGGCTTACAATCTCCTAGTCTTCCTCTTCCCCACAACTGTCACCTTGCGAGGTAGGTGGGGCTGAGAGAGTTCCAAGAGGACTGTGGCTGGCCCAAGGGAGTGGGAAGTCAAAACACTGTTCTCCAATCTGGAGGATTAACCTGGGGCCCGCCGCACTTCACCACTACAGCGCGCTGGCTGTCACACGACTCGTGCAGAATTGTGGTGTGTTTCGCTGTGCAGATGCAG
>NW_015204668.1:0-577 GCF_001447785.1 Gekko japonicus | reverse complement strand
GGATACAAACAGAAATAATAAATAAATAAATAAATGAAAAAGTGGCTGACTGTGAAACTCTTAAAGCTCAGCGGGATAAATCCCCCACTCAACAATTATCAGTACAGGTGACCATCCAGCCATTAGGCACAAGTGCACCTGACATCTGTGGGCACCAAACATGGAGTACCATGCCCAATGTGTTTGGTGTAGTGGTTAAGTGCGCAGACTCTAATCTGGGAGAGTCGGGTGATTCCCCACTCCTCTACACGAAGCTGCTGGTGTGACCTTGGGTCATTCATAAGTTCTTCCAGAGCTGTGCTGTCAAGTGCAATTCTCAGGAGGGCTCTCTCAGCCCCACCTACCTCCCAGGGTGTCTGTTGTGGGGAGCGGAAGGGAAAGGAAATTGTAAACCACTCTGAGTCTCCTTTGGGTAGTGAAGGGCAGGGTATAAATCCAATCTCTTCTTCTTCTTCTTCTTCTTCTTCTACTCTGCTCCCTGGTTCTAATCCCGTCAGAGCATGTTTCAGTGGTAGATTATCAGCTTTGTATACAGAAACTCCCTAGTCCAGTCCCTGGCACCTCCATTTAAAAGGAT
>NW_015204667.1:0-256 GCF_001447785.1 Gekko japonicus | reverse complement strand
AAGTGTGCTTTGGTCTATACCTATTGTGACAGACAGCAGGTTTCCTAGTGCAGCAATTTCAGAGAGCTGGGCGTGAAGAGTTAACTCCTCATTGGAATGGAGAGCTTGAGTGACAGGCTGCTTCCTCTACCCTCTGATTGGCCAGCGCCAGCTGAGGAGAACTATATGATTAGCTGAGTGGTGAGAGCATGGTCTTTTTGGAGTTATTCAGCTAGTTGGTCTTTTGAAAGTCAGACAGTCAGTCAGTTGGCTTCTG
>NW_015204666.1:0-235 GCF_001447785.1 Gekko japonicus | reverse complement strand
AAAGTAAACAGCAGAGCCGGGCAATCTTAATGTAAATTGTACTTGTCGGAAGAATCTCCCTCTCTCCCTCCCTCTCTCTGAAGAAGTGTACATAGACACAAAAGCTTATACTTGGAATAAAACTTTCTTGGTCTTAAAGGTGCCATGGGACTCTCTATCATGCATGCGCTCCCCCCCCCCAAAGGAGGAGATCTCATCTAATGGAAGTAAGAGAAGCCTGGAGACACAGCAGTAG
>NW_015204665.1:0-252 GCF_001447785.1 Gekko japonicus | reverse complement strand
AATGGGCTCCTAGTTTCTTAATTACAGTCTTTAATAGGCTGGACTGGAATCAGTGATTCAACACAACATTTGGAAGAAATGTTAATGAATAAAACAACAGCCAAAAAGGAAAATTGGTAAGGAACTGAGAAAAATTGTTGCCCCCCCCCACATGGATTTGCTGCAGGGGTGTGTGTATTTCTCATGGACTTCTCTTGGCTGCAGGCTGAAGCTTGGGGAATGACCATACTTCAGTAGGACATCCCATGCCTT
>NW_015204664.1:0-250 GCF_001447785.1 Gekko japonicus | reverse complement strand
TGCAATGAGGTCACCTGGAAGTGACATCATCGCATCACTGTTGTTGGGGGGGTGACACTCTAGTTTTTGGGCAAACTATGGTTTTGAAGGCAAAAAACCCCATAGAGTTTTGCCCAAAAACTAGAGTGTCATCCCCCTCAATGGCGAGCTGATGGCATAACTTCTGGGTCCCAGGAAGATACCAGGAAGGACCCAGGAACCCCCCTTACCAGATGCCAGGTAATACTTGGCAATCAGTGTTCCCTCTAAG
>NW_015204663.1:0-601 GCF_001447785.1 Gekko japonicus | reverse complement strand
CCGCCCGAAAGGACCCGCCTCCGCCGGCACCGCGCACCATTGAGCAAGCCCACGTGGGTCCCGAGCATGCGCGCGGAAGTGAAGCGACACCGTCGCCGCCATGTCGGCTGTGGGCAAAGCCCCGGGCTTCTGTGTAAGGGGAACCGGCGTCGCTTCAGGGCAGGCTTTTCTGAGGCTGTTCAGCAGTGGTAAAGGTAAAGGTTCCCTGGCTCGAAAGCCAGTCGAAGCCGACTCTAGGGTTGCGGTGCTCCTCTCCGTTTCCAAGCCGAAGAGACAGCGCTGTCCGAAGACTTCTCCATGGTCATGTGGCCGGCCTGGGCGCACGGAACGCTGTAACCTTCCCACCGAAGTGGTACCTATTTATCTACTTGCAATTTCTTGCTTTCGAACTGCTACGTTGGCAGGAGCTGGAACTAGAGACGGGAGCTCACTCTGTCATGCGGCAACTTGGGTCTCGAACTGCTGAACTACTGACCTTCCACAGCCTGCAGTTCAGCATCTTAACCACTTGAGCCAAGGCAGCAGTGTTAGGGAGGAGGAAATGGAGTCCTGCCTGGATGCGGGGAGCGCCCCCAGTCATGGTTGCCAACCTCCAGGTGGT
>NW_015204662.1:0-267 GCF_001447785.1 Gekko japonicus | reverse complement strand
AATATGGTGGAAAGGGATGGGTAGACCTGCTGTGCAGAGGCCAGGTCTACCAATATGGTCGATTGGGGTAGGTAGACTTGTTCTCCAGAGGCCAGGTCTACCAATATGGTGGAAAGGGATGGGTAGACCTGTTCTCCAGAGGCCAGATCTACCAATATGGTGGAAAGGGATGGGTAGATCTGTTGTCCAGAGGCTAGCTCTACCAATATAGTGGACTGGGGCGCATAGATCTCTTCTACAGAGGCCAGGTTTACCAATATAGTGGAA
>NW_015204661.1:0-304 GCF_001447785.1 Gekko japonicus | reverse complement strand
GTAGAAGAGAGTCAGCCAGACATCTACAGTGAGTTTAGTGTCTTACGGACACCAGGGGGCCATTCTATCATGTCACAACTGCCTTGTTTAGCTCTTAAAAGTTTGTGACAGTTAGTGGCTCACAAACAGGACACATCACCAACCAAAACAAACCTCATTTTCCTGGTTTGTGCCCATCCCTAATCCGAGCACCCAGTTGGCTTATGGATATCAGACACTCTGAATCCATGCACCTGGCACTCAAGAAGACCTCTGGCTTTCACAGACTATTTAACCTGAAATTGGAATACACAGAAATATGGAG
>NW_015204660.1:0-271 GCF_001447785.1 Gekko japonicus | reverse complement strand
CCTGCATTTCCTTGATAATGACAAGTCTTTCCTTTTATCCCTACCACACCCCAAGACCAGGTGATTCATCAAGCAGTATTGTTTTCATTTTGATTAGATTAAAATAGCAATCAAAACCCTGGAGGAACCCAAGCTGAAAATCTACTGTACATGTAGAAGAAACCTCTGGCCTCCTTTGTTCAGTCTTGGGAACTGATTATTATGTTTCCAAAGCTACATTGGGCACTTTCACATGTGCTAAAAATGCAGTTTTAATCCACTTCAGCAACCA
>NW_015204659.1:0-283 GCF_001447785.1 Gekko japonicus | reverse complement strand
CAGAAGACTGGAAGTGGACTCAGAAAGCACTAATTGCCCTGAAGTGACACAGTTTTTGCTTACGTACTCTGATTTTAGTACATTCTGGGGGGTAGGAAATACAGGGAATGGTCTGAAGTTGTCTCTTATATACAGTTATGTCTAAAACTCAGCAGTGATGGTCTTGCAAAAGCCATTTAAAGGGATGGCGTTTCTTAGCCCCCCTCCCCATCATGAACCTCACAAACCACAAACCGATTCGTAAAATTGAAAAGTTTGTGAAAGTTTGTGGTCAGTGAAACCC
>NW_015204658.1:0-306 GCF_001447785.1 Gekko japonicus | reverse complement strand
CTCTACTATCACAAGGTGGGACATGCACAAAAATTTATAATTTGTGGATTAACACACGCTACTGCTCAGTCAGAGTGGGGAACAGCCGTTTTGGTGGGGGGGGGGGAGATCTGCCTCACAGAACCAAACAAGTGAGAAGAGGTCCGTTGTAACGGCAATTAACACCCAGTCCTTAAACAGTGCCGCTTCCTGTCATAAGGTGGTGCTCTTTCGCTACATTTCAGACTCCGCTGCCTTATTCTGGTGATGAACTAGGAAAGTACTCTGAGGGGACTTCTGCCAGGAGCACTTGCACCATGGCTTACA
>NW_015204657.1:0-308 GCF_001447785.1 Gekko japonicus | reverse complement strand
CCTCCAACTGACAGCTGGAGGGTCCTTTACATTTTGCACAGGGGAAGGAGAAGGGCAGCTGCGGGTGCGTCAGGCCATGCTTCCAGCTGGCAGGGACTGGCCCCATGTGCCTGGTCTCCAAGCGACAATGCTGCTTGGAGATCGGACGTGTGGGGCCCTGATGGCTGCAAGCAAGCTGGTGGGGACTGGCCTTGCACACCTGGTCTCCAAACGGCAATGCTGCTTGGAGATCGGGCGCACTGAGCCCTGCTTGCTAGAAGCACTTAAAAGGTCCCTTTATGTGCTTCCAGCCAGTGGGGACTGGCCCC
>NW_015204656.1:0-484 GCF_001447785.1 Gekko japonicus | reverse complement strand
ATGTGGAGGTTCCTCTCAGTCACCATAGCAAAAAGCAGCAGCAGAAGAGGAGGAGGAGACTGGTTTGGTACCCCGCCCTTCACTACCCGAAGGAGTCTCAGAGCAGCTTACGAACTCCTTTCCCTTCCCCTCCCCTCAACAGACCCCCTGTGAGGTAGGTGGGGCTGAGGGAGCTCTTTCTCTTTCGAGAACTGACCTTGAGAGAACAGCTCTGAGAGAACTTGTGACTGATGAAAGGTCACACCAGCAGCTGCATGTGGAGGAGTGGGGAATCAAAACCTGGTTCTTCCAGATTAGAGTCAGCGCTCCTAACCACTATACGAAACTGGCTCTCTACACTATACGAAACTGGCTCCCTCTTTTTACCATTATGCACCACTAGGCAGCGAGCTTGACTTGTTTTTGAAGGCAAGAGACGTTTCAGAGATGATTTTGCCATTGCCTGCCTCTGTGCTCACCCCTGGTATTCCTTGGAGGTCACCCA
>NW_015204655.1:0-334 GCF_001447785.1 Gekko japonicus | reverse complement strand
CTTGCCCACTCCAGAACCACCAATTTCAGAAGTGCTGAAAGAACTGAGTTGGATTGAGGTGACGAGAGGTAGTCCTACAACTGATGGACAAATTAAAAACTGATAAACCACCAGGCCCACATGGCATACATCTAAAAGCTCTGAAAGATCTCAAATGTGAACTTGTGGATTTGCTGACAAAAATATGCAATCTATCACTAAAATCTGTCTCCATTCCTGAGGGCTGAAAGGTAGCTAACATAACACCCATCTAAAATGGTTCTAGAGGAGATCCGAGAAATCACAGATTGGTCAATCTAATGTCGATACCAGGTAAATTGGTGAAATCCATTAT
>NW_015204654.1:0-322 GCF_001447785.1 Gekko japonicus | reverse complement strand
TCCTTGAAGGGTAGCTACTTGGGCAGCAGCGGTATTGGAAGGTGACCCTGGTGCAGGATCTTTCATAGACAATGGCAGTGCCACTTCAGCTAACCCCCGTTAGTACTGTGCAGAAGAAGGCAATGGTCAGCCACTTCTGACCAACTCTTACCTTGATAACCCTATGATTGGGCATCACGATAAACCATACTAAATGTTATATTGGAAAAATGGAAATATACCAGTTAGGTGTATTAGTAGAGAGAATATCATTGAGGCCCTCCCCCAAATTCTATTACTTATGACGCGAGAGAGAGAGAGAAAAGTTCTTTCTCAATCCATT
>NW_015204653.1:0-397 GCF_001447785.1 Gekko japonicus | reverse complement strand
CACACACACACACACACCCCTACTGAGGTCACCAGCAACAACCCAAATTGGCACCATCCTTAAGCTGAGTGAACATATGAAAAAAACTGCAGTAGGTCCTGGATATAGGAGAGAGCTTTTCTTCAACATGAAGGCAACTCCAAATGGGATTATACTGTTCACCTCCTAACTTCATGGATGAGCAAAGTGAAAATCCCAGGTCCTCCTGGCCAATGGTATATAAGGATCACAGATATGCACAGTCTTTGCTTCACGGTCAGACTGGTCCGGACCGTTGTGTCTCGGCGTTGCAAGGTCTTCTTGGTCCATGGGTCTACTGAGTGAGTTGCTGGTTGTTGGGGTCCCTGGGGGATGTGAGTTAAGTCCCGGGACCGGGACACCAACATTAGTCTGTCCT
>NW_015204652.1:0-334 GCF_001447785.1 Gekko japonicus | reverse complement strand
TATGGTACCATAGAGTTTTAAGGTCGATCGCTAGAGTATCCCACGATGACATGCCCAGCGCGATGACGTCACCTCCGGGTGACGTTATCGGGCCAAGCACTTTGGCCCCATTCAGGCCCTTTGGGGGTGGAGTTCCCCCTGGTGGCCGAATCCGGGCCGGCGGGTTGGGGGGACCCTAGAGCAGGCAAACCTCTGCCCCTCCGGGGGACCTAGCAGCCCTATCTGGAGATCAGCTGTAATTCCAGGAGATTTCCAGCCCCTTCATCCCTTCCAGTTCTCTCCTCTTCTAGCCACAAACCTTACCTTTTCCAGAGCGAGTAGCAAATAAACTCTA
>NW_015204651.1:0-343 GCF_001447785.1 Gekko japonicus | reverse complement strand
AGCACACATCCTTCACAACTATATACAGCATGGGGCAGTCACATTGTCTGTAGATATAGAATGCATCATATTGATAATTATAATTATTATCCATATATATGGTAAGAATAGAAAATCTCAAGTTACTGTGAATTCATTTATATAAATTAAAGACAATTATTGTCACACAGTAGAACAAGATGACAATCACTATTACCTGCCATAGAATGTTCACTACAGATGTTTCCTGGGGTGAAATCTTTTTCTGTCTTAGTCCAATTCACCATCCATATTGAGGCATTTGTTTGAAAATTACTTAGCAGAAACATATCTGTGGCACATTCCTTTATTTCAATGTTCCATA
>NW_015204650.1:0-357 GCF_001447785.1 Gekko japonicus | reverse complement strand
TTGTGGCGCGCACGCAAGAAGACTCCCGGTGAGGACAGGAACTCCCCCACTGCAGCCCAGGTAGGGACTTGGCAATCCTATGCTGAGGGCAACATTTTGTGAGAAAGTGCGGTGCAGTCATTAGAGTGTCGAATAGGACCTGGGAAACCCCACTTCAGATCTCCACTCTTCCCTGAAAAACTCAGTAGGTGATCTTTGGCGACTATTGCCTCTCGCCCTAATCTACCTCACAAGGTTATTGTGAGGATAAAATGGCAAAGGGGTAGGGAACCAGGTATACCACTGTGTTCTTCCTGGCAAGGTACAAACGTCACCAAATAAATAATAGTCTGTGCCTTTTTGGGGTTTGGGTGACTG
>NW_015204649.1:0-367 GCF_001447785.1 Gekko japonicus | reverse complement strand
GAGGGTCACAGGGATGGCTGGACCATGGAAGCGGGACTAGGACAGCCCTGATGTTATTCGGCAGAGAGTTCTACCAAGTTGTAGCCAGGACTGAGAAGGCCCTGGCTCTGGTTGAGGACACCTGGATGCTCTTTGGGCTAGGAACTTCCAGTAGATAATGTTCTCCTGAGCATAATGCTGTCTGGAGGGCATACCAGAAGAGGTTGGTCCCTGACTGTTAAGGGCTTTCAAGGTCAAAACCAACAACTTGAACCTAACCCGGTACTCAACTTGGAGCCAATGCAGCTGGTGAAGTACAGTTTGGACATGCGCTATTACCGGTGTCCCCATAAGAATCCAGGCTGTTGCATTCTGGACAAGTTGTAAT
>NW_015204648.1:0-381 GCF_001447785.1 Gekko japonicus | reverse complement strand
CCAATTATCACCCTGTCTCTAATCTGCCCCTCCTGGGGAAAGTGATTGAGAGAGCAGCAGCAGACCAACTCCAGGTCTTCTTGGATAACTCATCTGTTCTCGGCCCTTTGCAGTCTGGTCCTAAATCACTGCCTTGCAGCTGTGGTTAAATGCCTAAGAGTAAACAAACTGAAACTAAATCCTGGCAAGTCAGAAGTAATGCTGGTTGGGAAGGCAGAGGTCTTGAAGGACATTATGCTCCCCACTTTCAATGAGGTTCAGCTGACCTATGCTGACTCAGTTAAGAGGCTTGGGGTTATACTGACCACAACACTATTGCAGGAGAAGCAAGTTAATGCTGTTGCAAGAAAGGCTTTCTTCCAACTCAGCCTACCCTGAAAA
>NW_015204647.1:0-374 GCF_001447785.1 Gekko japonicus | reverse complement strand
TCAGTCCTTCATTAGTCTTGAACTGTAGGCCGGTGGGTGGGCTGGCCATACTCATCCATGATGGTTTCTCCTTCAGGGTACTCCCCATCCCAAAGATCGCCAGTATTGATTGTGTTGGCCTGGTGTGGGATGGTGAGGAAAGTTTGGTTCTCTGCCTGGTGCACCAACCACTTAGCAGACAGCCTACTGAGCCTGCTGGAGGAGGTAGCGGGCTGGGTCTTGGAGTTCCCAAGACTAATAGTGCTGGAGGATTTCAGTGTCCATGCTGATGCTGCCACTTCCTTGCAAGTTTCAGACCTGGTGTCCTCCATGGCAACACGAGAATTCTTCCAGATTCTTTCAGGACCGACACATCAAGCAGGCCACACACTGGA
>NW_015204646.1:0-382 GCF_001447785.1 Gekko japonicus | reverse complement strand
ATGCCTGACAGATATAAAGGGTATGATCCTATAGCACCATCTGGGAAAGGTCCTGCAGTTGTTGGCAACCTGTGCTGCTCTGCCGCAAAAGCAGAGTTAAAAGACATTGGGGAAAGCCTGGTCGTGATGCTTGCTGACGAGCTATGGATAGTCTTTCCCCTGTCTGATTGCACAAACATGTGCTCAAGTCATTGGGATGGTCTGATCATTCCACCCTGACCCGGTGGTATATTTTGCCCCCACTTAGCTATATGTGCATAATGGCATACTCCATGGGGAACCCTCAATGCAACAAATGGCAAAAAAACCCATCTCACATGGTGACATCTCATTACATGATGGGCCGAGCCCAAAGCACAAAGGGATGTGTGATCTCGCAACT
>NW_015204645.1:0-372 GCF_001447785.1 Gekko japonicus | reverse complement strand
TTCATTCATTCATTCATGTTTCTCCTACTTCTATATCTTTTCTATTCCAAACTTAATTCTACTTCTCATAACAGGTCCAGCTTCTCCTTTCCCAACAAAGTTCTTCTTTTCAACCCTACCAGACTTGTCTCATCCTACCTGAAGGGAAATCACTCTCTTCAGGTACCAAAATGTCTCCCTGAGACTTCTTTGATTACTTCCAGATCTTGGTGCCACGGGGGGGGGGATATTTTCTTTTGTTGGCTACCCCACAGGATTTAGCATCTGGCATCTCTCTTCATGGGCAAAGTGAAGAGAGACTGGTTTGTTTTTAAGGTGCCACAAGACCCCTGTTTATTCTTTCTGCAACAGATGGACACCCCCCCCCCCAAC
>NW_015204644.1:0-387 GCF_001447785.1 Gekko japonicus | reverse complement strand
GGGAAAACATCAGGTGCAGGTTCAAAAGTATATTGAGTGGACTCCCTGCAAGCTACACACGCCAAATGCACAGGGACCCTCACCCTGCTGCCCAGACCTCTATAATCTCTGCAGGTCGGGGGGCAAATTACATTTCTGGGGTCCAAGTTACAACCCCCACACAAAGGTCACCCACATTTATACCCTCCTACCCCTCCTGTGAACACCTCTGTGTGCTGTGAGGGTGAAAGTGGGTGCAAAGGGTCTCATTGTGGGGGGAAGAAGTCTTTCACCCACTGACTACCACAGGGCCCCATCCCTGGACACCAAACCCATCCGGCCAGCCCACTGGAACCCAGTCCTAGCTTGGCATCACCAAGGGTCTTGGAACCTCCTTCCCCTGATCTG
>NW_015204643.1:0-395 GCF_001447785.1 Gekko japonicus | reverse complement strand
CAAACATGCCAAATGTTGTCCCAGTGTAATAATGTACATTCAGGGTTTGCTACTCATGAACTTGGAAAATGATTTTTGATACTGAGTATTTTCAACAGCATCACTGATGCATTTGCTACCAAATGGATGGATAAATTTGAAAAATAATGTTCATAATATGTAACATTATTATTCATTTATCTTATTGACTGCATTTGTAATCAAAGTGACGCCAGTTGTTGTATCTTTGCTTACATTAATATCTATTCTTTCCAGACTACAATAATGCAACTGCAATAGTGGGTTTTTTTAAAATCCCCTCTTCTTCAAAAGGTGCAAGCATCAGCCCCTGTTGTTCCCTAAGCCTGAATCCCAAAGAACCTCCTCACAAGAGAAGGGTAACCCCACTGCAGACC
>NW_015204642.1:0-390 GCF_001447785.1 Gekko japonicus | reverse complement strand
AAATGAGTTCCTGCTACAAAAAGAGCACTCCCTCTCTACATGCATTGCTTGAATGTGCAGAAAGTTGTGTGTAGGAACTATCTGACCACAGGTCTCTTTGCAATGTAACCATCATCAGTGGGAGAGAAGAGCGAGTTAATTTCACTAGCTTAGCAGTACCAGTGATTGTTTCTGAGCCTTAACATGAGAGTCAGCAGAGATATAATGCTTGGAGCTTAATTTCAGGAGGCCTAAGACTGGGCTTTTTGAGCTGTATTAGTAGTGGCAGCTATCAGAAGTGCACTTGCACGTACTATGAAAATAGCCATTTTGTTGGCGGCAGCCAAAAATGCAGTAGCCTTTGTCACGCTCTGGGCCGTCTCCAGGTCTGGAATACCCAGTAGCCATGTT
>NW_015204641.1:0-412 GCF_001447785.1 Gekko japonicus | reverse complement strand
CTCTTATGTTCTTATGTTCTTAACATGAAATTATCTGGAACGCTTGAGCAGAGCTCAGCAGCTGTCGCATGTTCATGCATTCATGCGCATATCACTAAGAGTATTTTTTAAAATGGCAGCTGTTCAGGTTGGTCTGAGTCAGACCATCCCGACAGCCTGATTGTGCGCTAGAGTGATCAGATGGGGGAAAGTCTGCCCTCAGCCCATCAGCAAGCATTAGCCCCAGACTTTCACCGGTATCTTTAAACTCCGGTTCCCTGGTGGGGCTGAATGGGCTGATCACAGAAGTGGCACCTTTCCCAGATGTCACTGTCTGATCATTCCCTTTAAATCTCCCAGGCATTCATGCCTGGTTCAGATCTAAAGACCCGTCTGAACACAACCATAGTCTATAATCAGGGGTCATTTCGTA
>NW_015204640.1:0-456 GCF_001447785.1 Gekko japonicus | reverse complement strand
CAGCTTAGAGGGAGCATTGGTGAGGAGGCTTCATCCTTGCTCCCTTCACATATGATAGCATATGAAGCTGCCTTAGACTGAACCAGACCACTGGTCCATCAAAGTCAGTATTGTCTACTCAGACTGGCAGTGGCTCTCCAGGGTCTCAGGCAGAGGTTTTTCACATCACCCACTGCCTGGTCCTTTTAACCGGAGATGTCAGGGATTGAACCTGGGACCTTCTGCATGCCAAGCAGATGCTCTGCCACTGAGCCACAACCCCTCCCCCGGCAGAACTCTCTGTCCCCCAGCAGTGGCTAGGCAAGTCTACCCCCTGCCGGTGTGTCTTCTGGAGCAGATGAATACAGCAGTGGCACAACCTCCACCGCTGGACGACCATCTATATAAAATGATAGCACAGTAAAGATCCACTCTTTGCATCTGAAGAAGAGGGCTCCAGCTCACAAAATGCGAGTG
>NW_015204639.1:0-411 GCF_001447785.1 Gekko japonicus | reverse complement strand
TAGAAGACAAAAAGTTGTTCATTGCAAACACGTCTTTCAGGCAACCGAGCAGAGCATTGTATATGTGGACATCATAAGATGGCTAATATAGAATTAAATAGATTACATAACCAGAAGCAGAAGATGGAGAAGCTCTATTCTCTCAGCTAAAACAAAATCAGGAGCTGATTGTGGTACTGACCATGAATTGTAAAAATTGAAAAGTAGAATAAAGCTGGAAAAAATACCAAAACCAAAACATTCAGAGTGCCAAAATACAATCTAAACAACATTCCTGAGGATTTTGAAGACCATGTAAAGAACAGATTTGCATTACTAGGTTGAAGTGAATCGGAACTGGAAGAACTATGGGATTAAACCAGAGATATTATTTCGAAGAAATACCTGCAATTTTAGAAAGTGAAGTGAAAG
>NW_015204638.1:0-517 GCF_001447785.1 Gekko japonicus | reverse complement strand
CTAATAGAACAATGAGACGATTTTTGCCCGCTGCACGTGCCTGTAATTCTGTGTAGGATCAAAGTCTTCAGCCCTTTCTGATGGTGGGAGAACCCGACAGGGTCCTGAGCTGAGAAAGGTGCTTAAGAGGTTTGGGAATACAGACCCCCCCTAAACCAGCATGGTTTCTGACATGCTCTTTTGTGGTCTTAGTGGGGCAGTGCTCTGATGTTGGTCACGTGCTTCGAGGCTTATGGGGAATTGACTCCCGCTGCACGTCAGCACACCAGGCCAGGCCTTTGGTCGATCGGGCTCTTCCCCCTGCCCTACCCACCTGGCACAGGACCTGTGCCGCTCACAGGTACTTTTTATGTATTGAGTGGTGGGAATTCTTGCCGCTTGCTAGAAATCAGTGTGTATGAGCACACCTACAAGGGCTGAAATGTTCTGAGAGTGCTTTAACCATATTGCCATCTCGTGATTTATGTGAGGATTTGAATTTTAATCTTATGTTATGTTTTACTCTTTTAAATTGTTA
>NW_015204637.1:0-406 GCF_001447785.1 Gekko japonicus | reverse complement strand
GGGACACCCCGAAAGTCATCCACCAGAGAGTGAAGCCAGCTATGCAGTTGGCATCTGGATACAGCACTGCATTGTTCTCCCTCAGAAGAGGATTAGTGGAGAGATTCCATTGCCTTCTCTAGAATCTAAATAAGCCAGGTGCAAATGGGCTCTAAGGTAACCCAAGTTCAGTTCTCCCAAGAGCTGCTGGAGAACCATGAGGCAAAGCTAGGATTCTCTCTTTAAAAAGATTTTGGATTGGTTCTAGGGTTGAAATCCAATGTTCACGCCAACTCCAGATCTCTGCAGTGTATAAAAGCTGAGGGACGGCCTTGCTCTGGAACTGTTTTGAGGCCGGTTCAACTACAAATATTCCTTTTGTGGTATAGAATTAGGTATATTTCTGTATACAGTGGATGTTAAGGGA
>NW_015204636.1:0-396 GCF_001447785.1 Gekko japonicus | reverse complement strand
AATCCACAATCGCCATTGCCAAAATCAAGGCAAATGAAAAACAAAACCCTGGAGAGAATGTCTTTCCTATCTCCAGTGTCACCAAAAAAATAAAAAAAATAAAATAGTGTTGTTAGAGGGAGAATTTCATATTTCATATGTCTTTTTGAACAATTCAGAATTGATCCGCATCAAGCTCCCAATGTCCCAAAGAGATGAAAAGAAATGGATTGTTGGATTTCAGCGAGAAACTGGGTGTAAAGAGGAATGAAGATAAGTCCTCTTAAGAATGTTAAAATAGACTACCATTTGGAGACAGGGGTTAAAATCCAAAGGTTACACAAGTGAAGGCTAAGAAGCATGCATGCATTAACAAGTGCAGTCCTATGCAGAGTTACAGGAGTCTAAACTCACTGA
>NW_015204635.1:0-427 GCF_001447785.1 Gekko japonicus | reverse complement strand
TTTCTCTTCCTCTCCTTCACATCTGGCTTCTGCAGGAGGCAGCAGGATTCCCTCCTGCCTCACACGGCCACGGAAGCTCCCTGAGTGACCTTGGGCCAAGGACTCCCTTCTCAGCCTGACCCGCTTCACAGAATTGTTGGGAAGATGAAACGAGGAAGGGAGAGCCACGTCTGTCACTCTGAACTGCTTGGAGAAAGGGTGGGAGGAAAACGTACCAAATGTGATTCTGTTTTGGGCAAAGCATGTACAAAGATGGGCCTCTGCCTTTCCTTGCACCCTGTGCATTTCTCAGAGAAATTTAGCCAGGAGAGGGAACTTTGGAGTGCTGTAAATGTTCTGAGTAACTCTCTACTCTCTGGGATCATTCAGCGTGGTTAACTTACAGTTGATCTTTTCCCCTAAGAAAACATCAAGGAGTCCGTGCAAA
>NW_015204634.1:0-440 GCF_001447785.1 Gekko japonicus | reverse complement strand
CCAAAGGCCTGGTGGAACAGCTCCGTCTTCCAGGCCCCGTGGAATTGAAGACGATCCCGCAGGGCCCTGATCTCAATGGGGAACATGTTCCACCAGGCAGGGGCCCGGGCGGAAAAGGCCCTGGCCCTGGTCAAGGCAAGGCGGACATATTTCGGGCCAGGGACTGCCAGGAGGGAGTTTTGGACCCTTACAGATCCCTGAATGGAAATCTTTCCCCAGATATTCCAAACTCTGGGAAGAGTAATGTTGCCACCCTTTCTCTTAGCTTAATCTCTGTTTGGAATACCAGGCTATAGAGGAGACATGGGTTGCCAGTCCTGTTCCTGGCAATTGCAGGACCTGTTGGGGATGGGGCAAGGGGGGCATTGTCAGTGCAGCAGTTTGACATCATTTTCAGGCCAAACTCAAAAGGACTGAGGGGTGACATGATAAGAGGTTTA
>NW_015204633.1:0-439 GCF_001447785.1 Gekko japonicus | reverse complement strand
TACATATTTTCCCAAGTTTGTGTTTGATTTGTCTCTTGTTATCTGTAAAAGGAAAGTATATAGATAATAGTTAATCAAACACAAACTTGAAAAATATGTATATGTTTTTAACAGATTTACACTACAATTCATTTTTTTAATGTTTCCTTGCCTTATATTAGTGATGCACAACCCCTTGTATAAGCCTCTGGCTTGCAGGAAATTTCATCACCAGCATACTGAACACCTTGGTTAGTTTTTATTTTGAAACATCAGCTGGAAAGACACTGGAGTTAACATAGCTGTGGTCCTCTGAATTTGGGATTAGAATGTGCTCTATGTAAAAACTAAAGACTTCAGTGCTTTCAAGCAGACACAGGTATTTGTGAGGAAATTTTAGTCCAGAAAATAATGAAGGGACCAAACACAAATAACTGTCCATAGAGCCAGGTTCCTCACA
>NW_015204632.1:0-460 GCF_001447785.1 Gekko japonicus | reverse complement strand
CTTTCATAGCTGTTCTCTCAAGGGCAGTTGCAGTGCTCGAAAGAGTTCTCTCAGCCCCACCTACCTCACGGGGTGTCTGTTGTGTGTGTGTGGGGGGAACAGAAAGGGATTGTAAACTGCTCTGAGACTCCTTCGGGTAGTGAAAGGTGGGGTATAAATCCAATCTCTTCTTCTCTTGTGGATGCATGGTACCTTTTGAGGGGGAGCAGGTGTGTAGGCTGTACCTAGCAGTTAGTGTAAATGTTTGGCCATCACTGTGTTTGGTCAGTGCCTTCTGTGCATGGGGTAGTGTGGTGATGTTGTTAGTGTGTAACATAGTAGTTACTGGGTAGTAACTTTGTTGCAATAGACATTGTTTGAGTGATTGTCATCCCTTCATTGCAAGCTTAGGTAACCATAGCACCTAGGAAATAGGGAAGTCTGTTTAGAAAATTTGTTCCGGACAAGCAGACAAACCCTT
>NW_015204631.1:0-439 GCF_001447785.1 Gekko japonicus | reverse complement strand
ATCTCAGAAGCTAAGCAGGGTAAACCCTGCTTCATATTTGGATGTGAGAACCCCTAGGAGGTCCAGGGTCACAACAAGGAAGCGGGCAATGGCAAACTACCTCCGAACATCTCGTGCTTTGAAGACCCTGCAGAGCTGTCATAAGTCAGCCGTAGCTTGATGGCACTTTCCTCCACCACCATCCGTGGTGACAAAAGAGGGACTCCATGTTCAGAGGTAGTAAAGCTCTGAATACCAGTGCTAGAAGGCAACATCACACGAGGGCCTTGGGTTCTGTCTGTTGGCCCTCCAGAGCAGCCGGTTGGCCGCTGCAAAATAGGACGCTGGACTCGATACACCACTCGATAGAATTCGTCCTACGTTCTTCTGTTCCCTTGCTTTCTCTTATGCTTTTGACCAAGCCGGTAGCCAGGAAATTTATAGAGGGGGCACACTGGGG
>NW_015204630.1:0-446 GCF_001447785.1 Gekko japonicus | reverse complement strand
TTACAGTCTAAGAGAAAGAAACACTTATTATTGTTCAGCTTAACGAAAAAAACTTGGGAAAGCCCAGCCTAAAAAGTTTTCCGCCAACCAGAGACCTGTTAGGCCAGAGTGCTGATGTTTGATGGAACCAATAATCTTGTTTTATTCGTGCGTGTCATCTTGAGTATAAAATCCTATGTCACCCATTGTAACACTCGAAGAGTCTGTTGGGTATTCAGGGTTCCAAAACCTTGAGATCTGTACTCTTCCTTTATTAATTAATAAATTATTTTTTGGTCTTCTTCTTTACAGAACTGCTTTGTGTGTTTTCTCAAATTGGCTTGGGCAAACACAACCAGGGACAGAGGTTCTGTCTATCACAGATGCATAACTTACTGAATGCTTCACCCGGTCACAGCTTTTCCAGCCCTGAGCATCTCAAAATCCATTCACCAAAACTGTGATTA
>NW_015204629.1:0-446 GCF_001447785.1 Gekko japonicus | reverse complement strand
TTGTAAACACATACATTTCCAACAGTACTGATGCAGTGAAGTTTTGGACCAACGTACATTTCTTTTTTCCCCCTGTCTTTAAATTCCCCCCCCCAAAAAAATTAATACTACCCTCTTATTGATTGCCATATTTATTTAAAAATCAACAACAATGTTTGTTTTTAAAAAGGTTTATTCAGGGTAGCAGAGTTTTGCCGCTTTGCTTACTGTGGTGTATTCAATCTGTCAAATGTATGTATGTGAACTCCCTCATTGAATCACCATATGAAGCTTCGTCCTGGGCTAGGATCCAAATCCCTAAACTACAATTGGTAGCCCAGGAAGAGCCGACCAATCACCAACATCCAGTTCCATGAGAGGGAACAATTGTGATTGGACCTTATCCGTGCAACCTCATAGGCTGTTATCGTAAAATAGGGCGTGGCTACACTAGCCGGGAGAGTTTA
>NW_015204628.1:0-434 GCF_001447785.1 Gekko japonicus | reverse complement strand
CAACTGTAAAGAATTTGCCACCTAAAAGCTCCAGCAGCCTGAAAGCCGTGCTCTCACCCACAGAGCAAATGACAACTCTGGCTGATAGCTGCAGTAACCCGATGTAAACACGACTGCAGCTGAGCTGATGTACCGGGCCAAGCAGACAAAGCCCCCTTGCCCCAGTAGTTATGGGTCATCATGCAAGTGATTCCGCATTGCAGCACTGCTGGTTATGTGAACAAAAGTACAGGGAGCTACAAAATGAGCCAGGTGCGTGGGCAAACGTGCACGGTGTCTGACAAACAATTGCTTTCTGCAAAAATGGGTGAGAACGACCTAAGATTGGCTTACACAGCATCATTATGCTCCCATCTGTTTCGTCTTCACAACAACCTGGTGTGGCTGGTGAGGCTGAGAAAGACCCTGGCTCAAGGTCACCCAGTGAGTTTCCA
>NW_015204627.1:0-734 GCF_001447785.1 Gekko japonicus | reverse complement strand
TAACATATTAGGCCACACCCCCATGTTATTAGGCTATACCCCCGTGTTACCAGAAGTGTGGTCATCCAGCCACACCTATATTTTGCTTCTTATTCTGTTTGCCTTGTTTGTTGTCATTGTCAAAACCCAGGGCTTTTTTTGTAGCAGGAACTCCTTTGCATGTTAGGCCACACACCCCTAATGTAGCCAATCCTAATGAGTTTCTGCTATTGGGTGTGGCCTATTATGCTAATGAGTTCCTGCTGGGCGTGGCCAACTTGGGAGCCAGCCGGAACTCTATTCCTGTGCGTTTCTGCCCCAAAATAGCCCTGCACTGCTCACTTCTTCAGATTTGAAGTGAGATCTTAGACCCACCTGGGTGAAGATATTCATCACATCACGAAAGCTCCTCCCCTGCCACAAATTTTATGAGTCTTTAAGGTGCTACTAGGCTCTTGCTCTTTTCTCTTAGTACGGCACAGTTATTGTCTCAAACCCAGATACGCGTTCTTTGCCAAACAGTGAGACAGATTGAAATCCTCAAGATGCTGCTACTTCTGCATTAAGATGGGGAGGTGATTACGATCAACACCCCCCCCCTTCAGCATTGGCAGTCTGCACGCTGGATTTGGACACAGATATGGCTGAATCAGACACTGGCAAGGTGCAAAGGCAATTCCAGAGTGGTCGGGAGTTTGGCAGCAGTTGTCCCAAAAGTCTGCAGATTGTGAAAGAATCTTTGGCGCCTGTGCTTC
>NW_015204626.1:0-445 GCF_001447785.1 Gekko japonicus | reverse complement strand
AGGAGCATTGGTGCAGCATGGGAACAGATCCAGCACTGAGAGACCCAACTGCTGCTCAATGAAACGTTTCCCCAGTCTGCCTGCTGGGGGGAAACCCATGGAGTGACAAGATTTGAGATCCATGTGGGCATCAGGCTCTACGTTGTCCCCTTGCCACCTGGTGGTGAAGCCAGCTGGCAGCCCCCAAGCTGGGCATGTGGCTTGAGAGGCTCACCCCCAAGACCCCTTAAAGGAGCCCTCCTAATGCCAAAAACTGCCACAGAATGGGGCGACCCCCACACCTCGCTCTCTCCAACACTCCTATGCCTGTAGCCAATTCAGCAGGCGGTCATGATATCATGCAACCAAATGTCTGTGCCCCATTCAGAGAGGTGCAGTCCATCTGCCTTAAAGAGGGCCGCTTGTCTGAAAGAAATTCCCAGGTATGCGATGATCTCCCCCCCCC
>NW_015204625.1:0-447 GCF_001447785.1 Gekko japonicus | reverse complement strand
TGAGCCTCTGTACTTGCTCCTCATCTGATCTCTGTGTTTGTCGGAGAATGCGGGTGTCGGTGGGGTGCTTGATACGAATTTCTCTGACATTACACCGAGCGGCTTTGGCTGTTAATGCTTGTTGTTGTCCTGCGGCCAAAGTTAGATTTTGTTCGGAGAGGAGGTGCCGCTGGATGGCCTCATCGTTAACTCGATAGGTGAGTCAATCTCGTAACAAGCCTTCCAGAAGATCCCAAAATTCACAATGTTCAGCAAGGTGACGGAGCTTTGCAATGTATTCTGCCATACTTACACTGGCTCGCTGATCACGCTTAAAAAAAATAGAACCTTTGTAGATTAACCTGTCTGTCTTCAACAGAGCTATCAGTTCATCGTATGTTTTTGTACCTGGTGCAGCAGGGGCCGTGAGAGAATGAGACCCCACTTTGGGGCCAGGAAGCAATTTTT
>NW_015204624.1:0-441 GCF_001447785.1 Gekko japonicus | reverse complement strand
CAACAGATTGTCTCTGTGTTTCTTGAGTAAGTAATGCAGGTCCATTGGGGAAACTGACCAGTGGCCAAACATAACATGTATTTTGGCCCAACACCTATACTGTTCAAAAATGGATTGCCATCTCACCCCCTCCCATGCATCCAGGACTGCAGTTGGAAATAATTATATTATCACAGTTGGTCCCATCTGCCCATATAGAAAGTGTTTCAGTGTCTGAAAGTGTTTCAGTGTATTACCTATAAGTAATACTGGATGTGGATGAAGATGTTTATCACCCACTCTCAGGTTAGCTGCTCCCCCGTTTCAGGGAGGGGTTTCCCCCACCTGCCAGCTGGTCCATAGCAGAGGGAATCCCCTGAAATGGGGGATCCCCAGCCCTGACTTGGGGGCTGGCAACCCTCCCGTACTGACATATGCAGGGCTTTACTGGTAGCAGGAGCT
>NW_015204623.1:0-443 GCF_001447785.1 Gekko japonicus | reverse complement strand
GGAGCATGCTGACATTGTCAGAGACAGTGCGGGGAGGAGGAGAAGAAGGAAGGAAAGGAGGAGGAGAGGTTGGATTTATACTCCACCCACCGAGTTCAGACTGGCAGTTTGGCCCGGCCGGTTCAGTAGCGGATTAAAGGGGCAGGTTCACACAGGCACAGCCATACTCAAGCCATCTTGTGCCGCTTCCCTCCCGAGTTTAAAAGTTATCAGGTGAAAGTGGTAGCGAACTGTGTGTAGAGTGGGATGATTTCAGTTCCCTGAGTGTGAACGCAAGTGTGGCTAAGGCAGGAACAAGCCATAGTGATTGATAATAGGCACTGGCTGTTTCCGCCTGCGTGATCATGCCCTATTTGCTGCTGCGCTCATGCAGCCTGCCAGGGTGGCCCAACAGTGTGAGCGCTCCGTTGTGCCTCCTCCACGGTATCCTCCCACTTCCTTCG
>NW_015204622.1:0-442 GCF_001447785.1 Gekko japonicus | reverse complement strand
GTGGCACAGCAAGGGAATTCCCAGAAACAAGTAGTCTGATGCTGCACTGCAAGACCGGACAAACTGCACCTGGGACTTCAAAAACATTTGTGGAAATGAGCAAAAAAGTGGGTGGATACAAATGTTGGAGCAGAGAGAGCCGTTCCTGCGAGAAACTCACAGCTTGATTCCCCACTCCTTCACATGAAGCCTGTTGGGTGTCCTTGGGCTGGTCACAGTTCCCTCAGAAGTCTCTCACCCCCCCCACCTCCCAAGGTGTGTGTTGCAGGGAGAGGAAGGGAATGTTATTGTAAGTCTCTTTGAGAGTCCCTAAGGTAAAGAAAAACAGGGTATAAAAACCTACTCTTCTTGTTCTGCCATTTTGCCGCACACACAAACACCCCAGAATTGGGTGCAAATGAATAATCAACACATTTTCTCACTCACATGTTTCAGTATAATG
>NW_015204621.1:0-451 GCF_001447785.1 Gekko japonicus | reverse complement strand
GCCCACTCGCCCATCCTCGACGGATCCCTCCGGAGCCTTTCACAATCCTCCCTGGTTCTCACCACTCTGAACGACTTCATGTCATATGCAAACTTCACCACTTCACGACTTACTTCCAACTCCAAATCATGAACGAACTGAGCCCTGTGGTACCGCACTGTTTACCACCCTCCACTGTGAAAACTGCCCATTTATATTCACTCTCTGTTTCCTGTTAATTGGCCTGTTTTTAATCTTCTTATACCATGACTACAGAGTTGACTTAGGAGCCTTTGATGAGGAACTTTATTAAAAGTTTTCTGGAGGTTTATTCACCCCTAACAGGTTAGTGAGAGAAGATCTTCCCTTACAGAACCCATGCTGATTCTTCCTCGTTTTCCGTCATCAGTGTGCCTACTAATAACAGATTCTGCCAATTTACCGAGTTGAAAAGTATGCAGACGGAGAGTGA
>NW_015204620.1:0-452 GCF_001447785.1 Gekko japonicus | reverse complement strand
TATTTGTGTGTTATGTACTTGTGTGTTTGCTCGTTGTGATGTTTGTCTTTATAAAAATAAAAATCTTTATAAACTAGCTAAAATTAAATCTGGCCTAAGTCCTTTATGCTGGAAACACTGTGGACAGATAGGATCTCCAATACATCTTTGGTGGACTTGTCCCAGAATAAAGGTATTTTGGACTCAGGTGCTAGAAGCTATATACACAATAACTAACTTTAAACCTCCACAATCAATACAATAAATCTACCAAAGCATATTACGTTGCTTATTTCTAAATTGCATCAGGTTGGAAAGATTCTAGAGGTCCTACAATAGAAAAATGGCAAGAGAAAATATGGGAAATCTGTTTAATGGATAAAAATTTCCATAATCCACTTTTTGTTGCGTCTTTTTATTCTTCAGATGAGAAGTAGTTTGAGAAAGTTTGGTCTCCTGTAGTGGACTATTTG
>NW_015204619.1:0-444 GCF_001447785.1 Gekko japonicus | reverse complement strand
TTCTAGTCTACACTAAGGCCTGGAGTGGACAAGAGAAGTCTAAAATACCTGGATTAAAAGAACAGACTTGACATAACTGTTCTTTTGTTCTAACAATGTATAGAATCAGTGCATCTTGAAGGATTCCAAAATGCGCAGGTTGATCCTATGCATGTCCATCTTGTACATATTCAGGCTGTGCATGCATAGGAATGGTCAACCTGTGGAGGATGGGGCCAGGCCAGCAGGTACAAGCCAGGTACCCCATCCATGAATCAGTTTTGCCCAGTTTAGTTTTAGAATACCTAAAAAGGTCTCAAGCTGATGGTAGAAGCAATACCAACCATGGCTTCCACTTAATGGTTGCTCCTAATTAAAAAAGAAAGAAAGGTGGTGGTGGTGGGCTGGGCACTGAGTATCTGTAGGCACAGACGTGATTCAAAACCATACCTTAAGAACAGCAGT
>NW_015204618.1:0-443 GCF_001447785.1 Gekko japonicus | reverse complement strand
CCAAAGAATCCTGGGAATTGTAGTATAAGGGAAGCTCTCTGGGATCACCCAGTTTCTGAGACCATAATGATTTTCCCCCCCACACAAAGTTCAATGATATTCTTGGTAGTGCAGGTAGTTGAATATCTCAGACCCAGGAAAGGAGCCAAGATTCAGTGCATCTGACAGGTAATTTGATTTGGGCCAGGTGTCTCCTGGCAGTTATTCCTGGCAACCTTCCCTCTCCCCCCAAAAAAACTATTCTGAAATGTGCATCAAATGAAGCTGTGTGTTTTGATTCTAAAGCACAATTTCATCAAGAATTTTAAGGGTATGCACCAGATTCTTCAGCCCACCCTTGGTGTGAATAATCTAAAGACAGCACTTGATCTTAGTCACCAAGAGGTTGACCGTGCTGAGCATCTGAGCACAGCGATTCCTAGGATAAAATATCAAAGAGTACA
>NW_015204617.1:0-434 GCF_001447785.1 Gekko japonicus | reverse complement strand
CAATGGCAAACCACCTTTGCTCATCTCTTCTCTTGAAAGCCCTACAGGATCATCATAAGTTAGCTGCAACGTGACAGCACTTTTTCCCCAACTGCAAGAAGGGTCCTGATCTGGCTGGCCCAAGCTAGTCTTGATCTCATCAAATCTTGGAAGCGAAGCAGAGTCGGCCCGGGTTAGTCCTCGGATGGGAGGCCACCGAGGAAGTCCAAGTGGACTCCACCGAGGCAGGCAATGGCAAACCACCTCTGTTCTTCTCTTGCCTTGAAAACCCCGCGGAGGTCACCGTAAGTTAGCTGTGACTTGACGGCACTTCCCACCACCACACATTGGGGGGGGGGGAGGAAATGCAGTGACAGGATGTCCAACAATCTTGTTCAGAACTATGGTGAACCAGCATTGCATGCAACAGTCTGTTGGAAATGCATGTGTTTACA
>NW_015204616.1:0-445 GCF_001447785.1 Gekko japonicus | reverse complement strand
GTTAATATAGCAGAGTTTGCCCAGTGATAAAAGCATGAAACTGAATGCAGTAAAATAAATCTCCCAAGGTATATTACAAAAAAGGTGAACTTACATTTATTTAAGTAGATCCAGTTCACATTCAGGTTACAGCCGAAAGGGGAGAGAGACGCCTGATCTAAAGAGTCCCTACCACAAATGGCCAGCTTGTGTGGGAATAGGAGGGCCTTGTGTCTACAGGAGAGACCTGCTGAGACATGTGTCTCCATGGAAGGCCATGAGTGGAGAGGGATAGGACAAAGGGAGAGAGGGGGCCAGAGAGGGCAGCCCCCACGTTAAGACAAAGAGAGGCATTCTATTCAAGGAGAGAACACCTATAGACACCCTGAGAGTGGTGTAGCACTCCCCCCTCCCAATGTCCAGACATGCTGAGTTGGTCACTCCAGCAAATAACACTTTGTCCACT
>NW_015204615.1:0-450 GCF_001447785.1 Gekko japonicus | reverse complement strand
CAAATGGTTTGCCATGGGCTGCCCACGGAATCGTTCCGTGTGATCGCGCCGTCGCGCGGCTTTCCCCCAGCTGTCCTCCTTGACGCGCACATGCTGACGGACAAAACCACGGTGTGCCGCCATCACGTCGGATCGTGTTCTGGCGGGTCTAATTGCACCGGCGCAAAGAGCCCTGCCTTCCCCTCCATGGTATCTGGCCTGTGTAACCGGGGCCTAACTTGTCCCACTGATTTTGTCATGACAACGTTTCTCTGCATGGAAGCTATTGAATTTGGGTTGGAGCTGTCAAAGAGCAACCTTACAATGGCACAGGGTTGTGCTGTTGATTTTGGGAGAGACTGTTGCTGCTTTGTGACTAGCATTGGTTGTCCATGTGCCTCCTTGCTTTCCATCTGCTCTCCTTGTATCATTGTAAATAAATTGAATTTACAAAAATATCTTAACTCTGCA
>NW_015204614.1:0-455 GCF_001447785.1 Gekko japonicus | reverse complement strand
AGCAGAGGCTGGACGACCCTCTTTCAGGTGCGTTGTATGTCTATCTTTCGGCTGTGCTTCTGCAGAGTGCAGGGGGTTGGACTAGATGACCTGCAAGGTCCCTTCCAACTCTAACATTCTATGATTCTGAAATCTGGAGATTAATTGCCATCTTGGGGGTTCTCCAGTCCCCCACCTGGAGATTGGCAACCCTACATCTGTGCAATCCCCTTTTTTAATATTCATCACCTCCTGGGGTCTCCTTTTCTCTCTCTTGTTTCCCCCGTTGGTGCAGTGTTGATTGTAGCCTCCTCTGGGCAGAGACCTCCCTTTGGGTGGGGATGGGGCACGGTTGCTTATTTTACTCTGTGCATTGGCACAGTCGGTACGAACGTTTGCACTACCCCTGACTTTGTCGAAACAAATCCTCATGAAAGCAAAGCAATGCTCTTGAAAAAGTTACTCGCCCTTTGCAC
>NW_015204613.1:0-444 GCF_001447785.1 Gekko japonicus | reverse complement strand
CCTGCAGTTCGGCGTCTTAACCGCTTGAGACAGGTATCATACCCTGCCACAAATTTTGCTAGTCTTTAAGGCGCGACTGGACTCTTGCTCTTTTCCCCACTACAGACATACTAACACGGCTCCCCCTCTTGAACCAACTTACGGCGACACCCCCCCCCTTTTGGGGGTTTTCGAGGGATGAGATGTTCAGAGGCGGTTCGCCGTTGCCTGCCTCTGCGTGGCAACCGCGGGCTTCCTTGGTGGCCTCCCATCCAAGTACTAACTGGGGCCAACCCTGCTTAGCTCCCGAGATTTGCTACAAGAAGAAAAACTGCTCGCCCGAGGAGGAAAGCTTTTTACTTCGATTCTTATGAACTGGAACGCCCAGGAGCTGCTTCAGATCGAGTCAAACCTTTGGTGCATCCTGGGTCTTGAACAGAGGTGTTTCGCATCACCTCCGGATGG
>NW_015204612.1:0-482 GCF_001447785.1 Gekko japonicus | reverse complement strand
TGGAGGAAATGGCTGCTTGGGTGGTCGGACTCTGTGGCATCATATCCTGTTGAGGTCCCTCCCCTCCCCAAATCCTGCTCTCCCCAGGCACCACCTCCCAAATCATGAATTTCCCAGCCCAGAGTTAACAACCCTTCTTTGACACCTCATCTCGAATGTTATTCAAGCTGGGTGTTTCATGTTGTAATCAGTGCTCCCTGATTACAACATGAAAAAATTCTAACTTTGTGAGTTCCTTGCATTAAAGTTGCAAGCGAGCAATTTGGCTATTGCATAAATTAGTTTGCTCTGGAGCCGTTCTTCATGAGTGAAGACAAGAATGTGTGAGCTGGAGGCTAAAAAACTGTGAGCTAGCTCACACTAACTCGGCTTAAAGGAAACACTGGCTCGTTATGTATTTTAAGGATGAATACCTGATCGGCGAGTAGAGCTGAGGAACATCCTTCAGGTTGCAATTTCTACAGAAATGGGACATCCGTCTT
>NW_015204611.1:0-455 GCF_001447785.1 Gekko japonicus | reverse complement strand
ACTACCTTTTTGATGCGCGTTTGTAGGCCAAAGGGCCGGGTCGGGGACAGGTGCGCGCCGCTTCCCAGATGTTGTGGTGTGATCCCATGTGATGCGCCCCCGATCCGTCCCTCTTGCGGGGCAAATCCTCCCGTGTGACCGGGGCCATAGTTTCACATTAGCTCTGAAATGTGACAGTATGATTTGACAGTTAGTATAAGAGGTTCTGGGGCTCACAGCAATGTGGAATGCACTTGTGCTGAATCCAGTGGAAAGTTGTCTGGGGAACAGCTCTGGTTACGCTTGTGAGGAAGTAACTCTGCCCGTGCTCAGAAGCACTCTTTTTTCCTTCTTATTTTGTATTTCAGAGCTGACATTTAAAACAGGTTCTGCATCCAGCCCTGGTGGCTAGTTGTTTTTTTTTTCTTTAATGGGAACTTCTGGGATCTTGCAAATCATGGCTTCTAATCTGACAG
>NW_015204610.1:0-457 GCF_001447785.1 Gekko japonicus | reverse complement strand
ATTTAAGAACAGACACCACACTTAGTCAGAGCCAAAAGGCCTCCTAGAGCTCTCCTCATCTGTTTTTGAACCAGCCGTATTCTCCCCGGGGTGGGGAGGTGCACCGTTCCTGGAGGTACTGCAATACCAGGTCGATGCGTGGAGTGGATGGAGCAAGCCCCTATTCCATCTCCCAGTCCCAAAAATCCATTTAATATATAGTCCTCAGATAGAGGACGTATCAGATATTAAACTGATAAGAACAGATGACTTAGGTAGATAATGCTTTCCCAGCCAAAAGGCCGAGAAGCGATACTAAAACAGCTCAGAAAAGTTTATTTCGTACCGACCTGATGGACTTGCAGGACTCAGAGAGTGACGCTGCGCGGCCTGAGCAACCCACTGCCACAGTCGGCACGGCCGGCCTCACAAGGCCTCCCCTTGCATCCCAAAATTGCTGCTCTTTCGACCATCCGGG
>NW_015204609.1:0-455 GCF_001447785.1 Gekko japonicus | reverse complement strand
TTCATAGGGTTGTGTTGGGATTCTGAAACGGAGAACTCTTCACACAGGGGTTCGACTCATCATTTATGCGCACACAAAAAGGGGGGGGACCCACTCGCCCAAACGTTCTGTCTGATCTCACAGTGATGGGCTGCACCTGCCGCAAAGCAGATTATACTGGGATGTGTGATCGAGCAACTCCATGCCAAATAACCAATGGGATGGGAGTGCTTCCCGACCACGCCAAATGGCACGTCTGACCGTTAGCTTTTGTAAAAACATAACTATGCAAGAGGGAAGGGAAACATTTGGATATAAAACCAGAAAAACAGTCTACCTCTCTAACCTGCATCTTAACTGGTTGGTAGTTACTTCAAGATGGATTCTCCGGTCATAGAACAGAGGCAGGAAAAGGAGCCCCTAAACGCCACACACACACCCAATACGTTGATCAACCAATAATCATTCAATAACAC
>NW_015204608.1:0-523 GCF_001447785.1 Gekko japonicus | reverse complement strand
ATTAGATTTATGCCCTGCCCTTCACTTGGGACCCTCAGGGCACTCCCTCCCCCTCCCCAAAATAGACACCCTGTGAGGTAGGTGGGGCTGAGAGAGCTCTTTCAAGAACTGCTCATGAGAGATGGTGACTGACCCAAGGTCACACCAGCAGCTGCATGTGGAGGAGTGGGGAAGAGTCGGACTCGACTGTGCGACTGAACAACAACAAAGCTACACAGGCCACTCCACTAACTACACCTGATTAGTTCAGATACACGTTGAAAGCGTGGCTTATTTTAACCATGGTTAGTGCATGAAACCAGGGTTCGGCTCACGGCAGGCCACTCGAACCCTGGCTCATGTCAACAAGCGCGGGCCTTCTCTGCTTTCGCTTTCCCTCTTGCTTTTCTTTCAGAGGCACACTGCATTGCATCTGAAGGCAGTGCTAGAGAAGCAGCCAGGGTACCTGTATCTTTGCATCACCTGGAACTATTTTAACCATTCATTCATTTCATTGGATTTGACCGCCCTTCCCTGCTTGCAC
>NW_015204607.1:0-455 GCF_001447785.1 Gekko japonicus | reverse complement strand
CAGGGGGCAGGTCAGGGAAGGCCTTCCCACAGTTCCGCTCCCATGCCCCGCAGACCCTGCTGGGCCCTTACCATGACCGTGGGCACAGCAGTGACCAGAGAGTAGACCAGGACCGGTGGTGCCCTGCTGGCATCTTCCGGGCCAGGGTAGGGCTTGGCGTAGGCACTGTCGTAGCAGAAGAAGCCCTGGAGGTGTACGGGGAAGGTGTCCGTGTACTCAAAGTGGTAGGCCAGCAAGACGGTGCCAGCCAGGATCACGAGCTGGAAAGAGAATGTGGCGCGTCAGGCAGGAGGGGGCACGACAGGCGGCAGGTCTTCCACGCCAGCTCCCTCCTGCATCCATGCCCTTCCATTCACCAGCGCACGACTGGCAAGAGAGGCAGCCCAGCCTGCCTCCTCATCCACCCCTACCTTCCGGGTCTCTCCGCCATGGAATACTGTGTGCAGTTCTGGTCA
>NW_015204606.1:0-469 GCF_001447785.1 Gekko japonicus | reverse complement strand
AGCTCATTATCTTATTAGGCCACACCCCCTTCCTTTGGCTTGCCCAGGCACCCCCACGCCAGGGAAGGCACGGGGAGGGATTTAAATGTCTCTCCGATCCTTCCCGGGGCCCCCCCGGCCAGCCCGCCCTGGAGTTACGAGTCACCGGGGGGTCGCTCTCCAGGCCTTCCCTCTGTAGCCACGCACACAGAGGTTTTGGCTGTAGTGGGCATGGCCAACTCTGAAGCCAGATGGAACTCCGTTCCTGTGCGTTCCTGTGCCCAAAAATAGCCCTGATCACAGGTATTTTTATTAACAAGGAGAAAATAGTTCAGTCATGATAAAGAACATTTGGTCTTGGTGATATGTCTCAGCCAGTGATGCTCAATCACTGGTTACCTGCGGCTCTTTTAACACAGGGAAGCATCCATTTTTTTAAAAAAAAAACACCCAATACAATACAATACAGAGTTCTGGAAGACTTGAAAAC
>NW_015204605.1:0-556 GCF_001447785.1 Gekko japonicus | reverse complement strand
TGCTAGAGAGTCAGCCGGGTAAGAATTTACCGTAGTTGTCGGGGCATTCTGTGCCTTCGATAGCAGAGGGAAGCCATGTCGGTCTGCAGTAGAAGTCCTAGATTCGAGTCCAGTCGCACCATAGAGACCAACAAGAGTTCCAGGGTGTCAGCTCTTGATAGTCAAAAGGTCTCTTGGTCAGATACAAGTTGGAATGGAGCCAGTTTGGTGTCGTGGTTAAGTGCGCGGACTCTAATCTGGGAGAACCAGGTTTGATTCCCCACTCCTCCACTTGCACCTGGCTGGATGACCTTGGGCAAGCCATAGTTAGCAGATTCTGTCAAGAGCTCTCTCAGCTCCACCTACCTCACCGGGTGTCTGTTGTGGGGAGGGGAAGGGAAAGGAGTTTGTAAGCCGCTCTGGGACACCTTTGGGTAGTGAAGGGCGGGGTATAAATCCAATCTCCTCCTCCTCCTCTCCTCCTCCTCATCTCTGAGTCTTTCTGTCCCAGTCAGAAGGTTGGGAGGGGTGTTTCAAAGAAGAAACTCAGGATGCAAAGATACAATGCATATTGTAA
>NW_015204604.1:0-462 GCF_001447785.1 Gekko japonicus | reverse complement strand
AGAACTGTTTTTCTGAGAGAGAAAAAGGATGCTAGTATTTACCTTCTCCAGCCTTTGTGTGTATAGCACAGAATTTTTAGTTAGGTTCCCTCCTGTGAAACATCTCTAACTCAGTACCTGATGTTACCACATAGGAGGCTCTCTTTATTGGTACAACTTTCAACAAAAGTTGCCCAGTCGGTTTGCAACCTAGTGTTCTCATACTCTTGCTAGGTGGTCCGTCATTTGGTGTGGCCGGTTCACCGGCCATGAAAAGAAAAGTGGTGAGGCATGTGGTTGTTCCTGTGAGAAATATGAATGCACAACGATACCAGACGACGGCGGTGAGCTCTACTAGTTCTTCTGATGGCAGCTTGGGCAGAAAAATGTCTTTCCCAACACCCTCAGTGCCTGATAAAACGGCATCAATGGGAGATGGTAAGTCAGCAGAGCCGTTGACAGAGGGGGACTGGGAGGGAATTC
>NW_015204603.1:0-460 GCF_001447785.1 Gekko japonicus | reverse complement strand
ATTGGCCCATCAACTACCACTCAAGAGTAGTTTCTTGCTATTGGCTGGGTGCTGGATCCAATCCTCTCCCCCGCCCACTGCCAGCCTGGACACTCTACCCTGTCAGAATAAACTGCCAAAACGGCTGTCTCTCCTGATGAAGACACTTCTTCTGTGGCTAGCTGGCTACTGAGGTGGGCCACCAGCCATTCTCTTCTCCTCCCTCTGTGGCTGTTGCTAGGCAACCAAGCTTGGTTCTGTCAGTAAAAAGACAAAGGCAGGAGGCCCTTTCCAGGCCTTCTTTGGACTTTGTGAGGAACTCACTGGGGCCAGTCCTGACTAGGGTTGCTAACTCCAGGTTGGGAAATTCCTGGAGATTTTGTGGTGGAGTCTATGGAAGGTGGAGTTTGGAGAGGGGAGAAGCCTTCACTGAGTAGCATGCTATAGGGTTATTTCTCCAGGGGGAGAGAGTTCTGTTGTC
>NW_015204602.1:0-460 GCF_001447785.1 Gekko japonicus | reverse complement strand
AAAACATTTAACACTGTTAAACATTTAAACATCTATAACTTGGCTAAGTGGGGCTAATAAGAAGATACCTAAGTGGATTACAATTTGTTTAACCCTTATTTGGATTATAAATTAAAGATAAGGAAGAAGGAAGAAGGAAAGGAAAGGAAAATATAAAAGGTTTACAACTTGATTGGAATTTACTTTCACTTTCCAAATGTCATTTCCGTAAAAGAGAGACATCATTTTTAGACCTGTTATGTCTTAGTAACCCATTTGTTGTTGTTACCGAAGTACAGTTAGTACAGATTGTAAAGTAAATACTGACAATTGTTTTTTCCTGCTTGGGTTTGGACTGGGTTCTGGGATCTAGTAAATAACCAAGAGATTTTATTAATTTAATACAGGAATTTACTATAGCAAAATAGAGATTATTGATTCTAAAATATGAGTCAGAATATGGATAAGAAAGTCAGACCCA
>NW_015204601.1:0-453 GCF_001447785.1 Gekko japonicus | reverse complement strand
TATTTCTGTCAAATTCGGATCATGGGCTGATGGCCCTCAGGCCGTGCTGCCTGTGGGCCACCTTTGCTGCCCTGTAAGGAGCAGAGGCAGCATGACACGGCAATTGCCACATAGGGTCCTGTTAGGGGGCGGGGCCAGAGGTTTATTGAGCTGGCCCTCGCCTCCCTCCTTCATTCTGCCCCTCGTGCTCGGCCTGATAGGAGCTCCTCCGAGCTCCTGGTGCTGGCTTGAGCGGGGAGCAGCTGGTAGTGCAGTGGTGGTGGACAATTAGCCCAGCGGCGGTGAACAAGTGGTGCAGCAGTGGCTTCTGTCCTCATGGCTCGGAGGACGCAATGCATTAGGGAGGGCCACGGCTGGAGGCTAAACGGCATGGAGTGTGAGGCTTGTGCCCTGCAGAGGTAGTGGTGCCGGGGCCGGATATGTCGGGCATGTCTGGGTAGTAGGGTTGCTGAT
>NW_015204600.1:0-462 GCF_001447785.1 Gekko japonicus | reverse complement strand
TAATATGTAAAATTTGTGTAAAACAATTACAAAAATAAATATTAAAATAAAAAAATGACGTGCAACAATGTTGAAGCGGATGCTAGTGCACGGGGGAATCGTGGGTTTCGGGTGGGGGTGAGCTTCTGTCAGGGTGCGGGTGGGTCCGGCGGGGACCTCCGGAATGACTTTGCACTTTGCATCATGAACGAAGTCATGCCCAGTTAAACGTTTGTTTTAAGAATGTATTTATGGTAGAAAAACCAGGAGAAGATTTGTATATGATATGTCAAACTGTGGTATGAATGAAACTAGACAAGCATAGGAATTTTTCTGATGAAGAGGCGAAACGAGGAGTCGTTCTGGAGGTTTTCGTCGGGATCCACTTGCGTTTTGGTGGAGGTTCGCCTTCACCTGGGACTTGCTGTTCTTTTGTGTGTTGGTGTCTGCTTTGATATTGTTGTATGTTATAATATACTTTGA
>NW_015204599.1:0-461 GCF_001447785.1 Gekko japonicus | reverse complement strand
GTGTGCTCCTGCAGGAAATGACCTCTGCCTCTATCTGTTTCCCTCCCTTTCCTTTCAGATATGGTTGATTGTATCAAATGCCCAGAAGATCAGTATTCAAACAAGGACAAAGATGGATGCATCAGCAAAGTGATAACCTTCTTGGCATTTGAAGAACCTTTAGGAATCACTTTAGTTTTGCTTGCAGTTTCTTGTTTCCTGATCACAGCCTTCGTGCTAGCAGTTTTTATGAAGAACAAAGATACCCCCATAGTCAAAGCCAATAACCGAGATCTCACCTATGCTCTCCTCGTCTCCCTTCTGCTCTGCTTCCTCTGTGCTTTGCTTTTTCTTGGAAAACCAAGCACTGTGACCTGCTTCATCCGACAATCTACTTTTGGGATCATCTTCTCAGTGGCTGTTTCTTGCGTGTTGGCCAAAACTATTACTGTGGTGCTAGCTTTTATGGCCACCAAACCAGG
>NW_015204598.1:0-464 GCF_001447785.1 Gekko japonicus | reverse complement strand
CCACTACACCAAACTGGCTCTTAAGCAGATAGTATACGCAAAGTATACGCTTATTGTGCTGACAGTTTTAAAAGTACTTCAAGGGCTGATGTTTCGCTTCTAGGCCAGTTCATACAGTGGTTATTACCTTTAAAGTCCTGGCAGTGCACTCCTAAAGAGAGTTATTCCAGTCCAAGCCCTTTGGAATGAATGAGTTTAGACTGGAGTAACTCTCCTTAGGAGTACCCTGTCAATGACAGGAAACCTTCAGCTCCCATATGAGCCTGCCTGCAAACGGAAATAATTCTCAAGGGTGGAGCGTCCCCGCCTTCTGAAGTGTTCTTCTACTCATTTTAACTCTTTATTGTTGCATTGTTGTATTTTACGGAAATGTTTGTAATTAGCTGTCTCAAGAATCACTACACCGAGACTGTGGGATAGGAGGTAGATTTTTTTAAGTCTCTGAAGATCAGGCATGTGTTGCT
>NW_015204597.1:0-470 GCF_001447785.1 Gekko japonicus | reverse complement strand
AGTACTTGGATCGGAGACTGCCAAGGAAGCCGAGGGCCACTATGCAGAGGCAGGCAATGGCAAAGCCACCGAACCCCTCTTGCCTTGAAAACCCTACGGGGGTCACCCTCAGTCAGCTGTGAGTTGACGGGACTTCACACACACAAAAGAGGATTGGATACATTCACAGAGAAGAGGACCATCAGTGGCTGCAAGCCACACTGATTCAGTGGAATCGATGGCCTCAGAGGCAATGGCCCTTTGGAGATTGGTTTTGGGTGGCAATAACAGGGTGTGATGCTTCAGCCTCTATGCCAAACGTATAGGCCTTCTGGGAGTGCCCAGTTGGCCACCTTGTAGCCGGCCCGGATGGACCATTGTTGGTCTGATCGAGACCAGTTGCTCGCGAGTTTCCACAAAAGCCCAACAGCCATGTCCTTGGAAGAGCCAAGTTGTCCTTCTCCACCGGCCCTCATTACCTCTCCTCCGCG
>NW_015204596.1:0-463 GCF_001447785.1 Gekko japonicus | reverse complement strand
ACAGCTTAGAGGGAACATTGCTTGCAGCAGAGCAAAGGGGCATGTTTACATTTCGCACTCTCTCCTAGTCGGGTGAGGCTCCATGGATGAGTGCGTTCCTCGCTTTGGAGGGTTGCGCAGACACCTCCCCCTCGGACACCAACAACAACTCGGCGGCGAGATACCTTTTGTTTCCACACCATCCCCTGACACCGGCATGTTCGCCCCTGTGACACCTGGTTGCCATGACATTTATTTCAACGGATCCGATCTGTCTGTGTCACCCCCCCCGATCCGATCTGTCTGTGTCCCGCCCCCCCCCCCCCCGGGTCAGATGCTGTAGAAAAATCCACACAAACCGGGGTGGGGGGGCGGAGAACTTCAGACATGTCTCTGGCTTTTCTTTAAAATGCTCTAATGGCTGTTTTTATGTTTTGTATGTATTTTACAGGCTTGCCTGAACTCATCAGATCTCGGAAGCGAA
>NW_015204595.1:0-468 GCF_001447785.1 Gekko japonicus | reverse complement strand
TATCTGCTAAGATCAATATTAATTAGTTCACAAAGAAGTAGTTTGTTACAGACTACATCAGCATTCAGGCAATTGCAAGGTTAACAGAGCAAAGTTTACAGGGACACAGGTACCATGGACAGCACCCCCCCTCCTCCATGCCAGAGAACAAAGATCAGTATCTTCCCTTTAGAAGTATGGTTTCAGCATATTGACATGATACAATCTATCAGTGTCATCAGCATTGGAGGAGGAGACCAGATAGCTTACTCCCCCCCCCCACCGTCTCTTTGGCCTGACAAGGCCTGAACCAGGAAAGCTCCATTTTATTTGTCTGAAGTGGTTTCAGAATCATCACAGAATCTCCCACATTGAAAGGATGTGCATATGCTCTTTTATCATACCACACATTCTGGTAGTGCTGGGCTGCAGTAAGATCCTTGTGTGCCAGGGCTGCCATTTCTCTAAGAGTGTTTTGCAACTTATCAA
>NW_015204594.1:0-481 GCF_001447785.1 Gekko japonicus | reverse complement strand
ACATTCTGTGATTCTATGATTCTGTGACTTTCTTGATTTGACTGGCATACTCCCAATAATGGTTATTGGCCCTCCTCCCAATGATGTTTACGTTGGGGGTGGGGCTGTGTGTGGGGTTTACATTTTTTTTTTAATATGTGCATATGCATGTGAGTGTGCGTGCAGATGGAGGTTATGGCAACCTCTGGTGACTGACCCCTACTGGGGGCCTGGAGGGTATTCAGAGAGGTGGCTGAATAAAGCCTGCCCCCACCTCTGGTATTCCAAGGAGGTCTCCCGTCCAGGTACTTGCCAGAGTCGACCCTGCTTAGCTTCCGAGATCTGACGAACTCGGGCTTGCCTGGGCTATCCAGGTCAGGGCCTGTTTATGTGTTTTTAATTTAAGTTTTATAATTTTGATTATGCTTTTAGTTAAGAACATAAGAGAAGCCAATGTTGGATCATTTTTTTAAAAAACCAGGTCCGGTTCTTGGGCCAAGTC
>NW_015204593.1:0-468 GCF_001447785.1 Gekko japonicus | reverse complement strand
CACACACAGACACATGTTCAACACTGTCCGGTGAACATCAATAGCGTGTGAAGTATTCAAAAATAACATTACAAGTATTTTTTTAAAAAAACAAGAATATATTGTGTAAGTGCCGAGTATGAGGAGGATTGGGAACCTAGGAAGAGGACAGAGAGGCAAAATAGGACTCTGGACTAGCTGACGGATAAAAGCCTGGCAGATGTGACGATTCTGGAGCACTTGAACGGGCAGAAGTCCGACCCAAATCCCTTGTGCACAGTGGAAGTTAAAGCACATACCAGAAAAGAATCAACGTGCAGGAGTCGATAGGTTAGTCTACCACAGGGGTCCCAAACCTTTTTGAGCCCGTGGGCACCTTTAGAATGCTGATACGGTCTGGTGGGCGCAGCCACAAAACAACTGTCACAAAATGGCGGCCCGAGGGGGTGGAGCCAGCCACGTAATGGCTGCCACCGTTGACCTTCGGTC
>NW_015204592.1:0-473 GCF_001447785.1 Gekko japonicus | reverse complement strand
GTGTGTGTGTGTGTTTGTGAAGGTCTCCCCTTCAGCTGTGGAACTGAGGGGTCAGGCTGTGGGCAAATGGGTTACTACAGAGATATGCTCAGTGGCACCTGTCTCCTGAATACCTCCTTTCCCCCCCTTCCTACAGACAGCGGAGGATTGCCGGAGCGGAGCGTCTCTCTGACAGGATCCCCAGAATCGGTCCAGTGAGTAGCCTTCTCATTATCAGTCAGAGCATTCGAGTATATGACGAGACAGGTTGGACCTAGGGTTCCCAGACTCCTGCTGCGGGCACGGGGGGTCCCCCCGCTATGGGGCCCCTCCCCCTGGCATTGATCAGCAGGCCAGCGGGAAGGGAGCTTTTTTTAAAAAAGCTCTTTTGTTAAAAAACAAACAAACCCCAGTTCTTTACAGCTTACAATCAAGAGAATATAACAAAGAATCTAACATCATAACGTTATAACTTTGAAACACAAACAGTGGCC
>NW_015204591.1:0-467 GCF_001447785.1 Gekko japonicus | reverse complement strand
ATAAGTTCAATTTGATTTCCTCCTTTCCTTATCCTTTGCAAAAAGTTTGTAATCCTGATTTGCCAAGTTTATTGGTCTATAAGAATTAGGATTCTCTGGATCTCTGTTGTTTTATAATTGTAATAATTTCTGATCTCCTCCACGAATCTGGAGCTTTTCCTTTATTCAACATTTTATTAAACATTTTATTCAACATACAACATTTTATTAAATAACCTTTGTCTTTGTAATTCCGGAACTATCAAATTTCCCACCATTTTATAAAAGTCTGCTGTAAATCCGTCCAAACCTGGTGATTTTCCATTTTTTAAATTATTTATAACCTTTAAAATTTCTTGTTGTGTAATAACATCATTTAGTTCTATTAGCTCCTCTTCTTTAATATTATTCCTTATAACGTCATCAAATTGTTTACTTTCCGCTCAATATAAAATCTGTTACAAACTAATTTTCTTTCTTTTAAGAAT
>NW_015204590.1:0-476 GCF_001447785.1 Gekko japonicus | reverse complement strand
TTACATTTCCAAGAAAGCTCCTAAGTGGTCAAGCATCTTGGAGGGGCAGTGGTAACCAGGAGCAAGTAAAGCTGTTGGCTGGTCTGAGTTGAGGCTGTATTTCATATAGAGCAGCTGTTCTATACAACTGGAATGTGTTGGAAGAAATATGGAAGTCTGTGAGAAATTTTAGTGAGAAATCTGGGGTTTCCCCTCTGACTAGAGTGTACTGGTCTCAGAGTTAAATCTGAGTCAACTGCTACCAAACAGTGAGCAATCTTGTAACATGGAGACAGGGGTTGACTAATATCTCACTCCAACAGAGAAGTACTCATTGCTTGAAAGATGTTTTTTCTCATGGATGGTAGCTGGACCCTTTTTTAAAGAAGGCAAGAACCATTTTCCAAGTGTCACACTGGAGTGCAATCAAGGCTGGTGGGAAAAGATGGAAGGAAACCATGTGAAGACGGGAAAGTCACATATTCCAGAAAACACAG
>NW_015204589.1:0-464 GCF_001447785.1 Gekko japonicus | reverse complement strand
GGAGCTGGGACTAGGGCCAGGAGCTCACTGTGGCCACGGTGGGTGTCGAACAGCTGTAGCAGCTGTTCACTGATGTTACCAGGAGGCGTTTTACCGCCTGCGCCACTGCTCCTTAGAAAGGTAAATAATGCAGAATAATTGTAAACTGCCTTGGGGGTCTTCTGTTGGAGCAAGGCGAGCCGCAAAGGTTCATGCCATCCGTTGAAAAGAATCTGAGGTTTGTATGCCTGTATAAATTTTTCAGTCGTGGTACATATATCCTTTGTAGAGGCTAAAATTACTCTGGAACACAACCACCACCACCCCCAATCACGCGCTTCTGGTCTAATGAGACCGTCACATATTTTCAAGTAGGCGAGGCTGCAAACATTTCTTTGAGGGACTCTACGGATTCTACGGTGTAAATTTCGGCGAAGGCAAATGTGTCCTTTAACGATGTTTCTCAAATGCTCGAGAGAACTAGG
>NW_015204588.1:0-473 GCF_001447785.1 Gekko japonicus | reverse complement strand
CTAATGAGCTCCCGCACCTCTTTTTCTACCAAATGACTCCTGACTCCAGGTGAGGCCTGACCATAGCAGAATAGAGCGGAACTACCACCTCCCATGATCTGGACACAATGCTTCTGTTAATGCACCCTAAGATTGCATTAGCTTTCTTCGCAGTCACATCGCACTGCAGGCTCATGTCATATCATAGCATTGGGTCCTTACAAAGAAGAACTGCAGGGCTGTTTCCCTGTGTTGGAGGCCGAGAGAAAAGAGAACAGATACAGATTAGGAGTCTCCCTGTCCTTTGGAATCCTCCACGCCCTTGGGGTATTCAGTTTCATGCCTCAGTCTCCTGACCTACGAAACTCCATCTGCTTCCCTACCTGACCTCCCAGGTAAGGTGAGGGGGCCAATGAGTCAGGAGACTGATCCTATTGGTGATCACACCTGGTGGCCCAATTTATGAATTTACATTCTTCTTTTCTCGCTGTCAG
>NW_015204587.1:0-471 GCF_001447785.1 Gekko japonicus | reverse complement strand
CATGGTCAACCACCAGCTACTGATCCACCTGCTTGCCAACACTGGAATTTAAGAGCTAGCCTTACAATGGCTCACATCCTTTCTTCAGGTGGAATTAGGGGAACAGCTGTCCCGAAGGCATCCACTGACTTGTGGAGTGCCCCAAGGGGCGGTATTTTCTCCGATGTTATTCAACATCTATATGTGCCCCCTTGTCCAGATTGCCCAAAGGCACGGGCTTGGGTGTCACCAGTATGTGGATGACACACAGCTTTATCTGTTGTTGGGCAGTCAGTCTGACTCTACACCAGAAAATCTGGACCAGGCATTGCAGGCTGTGGCTGGTTGACTTAGACTGAGCCAACTGAAATTGAATCCAACGAAGATGGAGGTTTTATGCCTGAATTGTGGTGGTTCAGGAGTAGGGATCTCACTCTCAACCTTCAATGGGGCGCCGTTGGTTCCAGCACCGAGGGTTAGGAGTTCGGGAAT
>NW_015204586.1:0-478 GCF_001447785.1 Gekko japonicus | reverse complement strand
ACTTAACTGTGTGACTGAACAACAACAACGATTTGTATTTATGTATATATGGAAGCCGTCCTGATCCTGCTCTGTGGGGAGGGGGGGGGATCAATTTGATAATAAATAAATTTTAAAAAACATAAACTGCCATGGCTGATGAAAGGATTGGGTCAAGTGGCCCCGCGGCTTGGGCAGAGCTACTACAGCTTGGTTATGGTTGCTCCTGGCCACCAGAGGTCCCTAGGGCAGTGGCCCACTGGGAAAATCCCCTGTAAGTTGAATGGCCAATCCATCCTTGCTACTCCACCCAAGTGTAGCGCAGGCAAGTCCCCCATTGTACAATTATACAGTTCTTCTGTGTTCTATGAACTGTATATCTTTGTGATATCAATGAAATTTACTGCTGAAGTATATCTTTGTGATATCAATGAAATTTATTTTTTTTTTAAAAAAAAAAGAGTGTCGTGCAGGCAAGAATAATCCTGTAACACATATA
>NW_015204585.1:0-488 GCF_001447785.1 Gekko japonicus | reverse complement strand
GACCAACAGACAGGCATAAACTCGTTTGATAAACCGAGTATTACATTACAACACCTCTGGAACATTACAGATCAGTAGAGGCAGCACTGCACAGTGGTCAGAGTTGCAGATTGATGTGGGGAGACCCATGTTTGTATTCTCACTCTGCTGGCTGAGTGACCCCGTGCCAAATCTCCCCTTCTCTACCTAACCTACCTCACAGGGTTGTTGTGAGGATGAAATGGAGACTCATGGGCAGGGTCCCCAGCTTCCCTGGCAGGAACACTATGTTAATAAATCTCTCACAATTATGCACTCATAGCAGGCAGGAGGGAAGGAGGTGAATACCTCCAGCGCCAGAGACTTGTAGAGGAAGAGTCAAACTTTGAGGACCTTTTTCAGGCCTGGCGTTCTAGCACGGAGCCTGAAAAAGGAGTGGGGGTGGCTCTGCAGGCCCTTTTTCAGGCCCGGCACTCCGGAACGGAGCCTGAAAAAAGCGGGGAGGGCAG
>NW_015204584.1:0-516 GCF_001447785.1 Gekko japonicus | reverse complement strand
AGGGGCATTTATTGGTTCAGAGGCATCAGGCACATTAATTTGTACGCTTATTAGCTGTAGGCAGGGGTCTTGTTGTAGAAAAAGAGCTGCCGGAGCTCATTAGCATAACTCATTAGCATAACTTGATTTTCTACCAACCCCAAGCTCACGAGACATACGAAACACAAATCTCACAATAGTAATACTACTAACCTATCTTCTGGCTGCTCCAATTCCGCATTACCCAATTAAAATGCATCAAATCTTGTTTGAAGGGACAGGCTTCGTCATTGACCATTCCTTCATCAGTCACAGGGGACAAACCACTTTTTGGCAACAGGGGCATTTATTGGTTCAGAGGCATCAGACACATTAATTTGAACGCTTATTAGCTGTAGGGCTCATAGATGCACAAGAGGCTTGCGTTTCCAGTTTTCTGTTTCTAATATAGTGAAATCTGTGAACTTTAGATATTCCTGACAGGTTCTGAAATCCAGTTCTGACACATTTATTTCCAGGACTATTTTTGGGCAGGAA
>NW_015204583.1:0-485 GCF_001447785.1 Gekko japonicus | reverse complement strand
AGCCAGCCATCAGCTTTCCATAGGTGCCTAGCCCCACAGGCACCTTCCCTAGGCTAAATGTGAGTAGTAAGCTACTTGACTGGGGCCAAAGAGATTCTGCATGCCGCACATGAATAGCCAGCTGTCTTTCCAGCAGCCCAGGCAGGAACCCAATGCACTCTGGCTGGAGGAGGAGGTGGTGGCAGTCGGCATGTCCTGGCCCAGTGCCTCGGCCAAGGGCATCAGGCAGGCCCCAAGGGGACTGGCTGTGCAGTGTTCAGGACCAAACCAGCTCTCCTCACCTCTTATGGTTGCCAACTCTGGTTTGGGCAATCTCTGGAGATTTGAGGGAAGACCCTGGGGAGGGCTGCATTTGAGGAAGGGAGGGTCCTCAGCAGGAGGTATAATACCCTAATATAGGCCCAGTCCACATTTAGACCGGTTTCCCCCCCAGTTGTTCACTGGCTGGATATGAGTCCTGGATGGGCCGGTTTCAGCCCCTGGGC
>NW_015204582.1:0-479 GCF_001447785.1 Gekko japonicus | reverse complement strand
CCCGTCCTTCACTACCTGAAGGAGTCTCCTTCCCCTTCCAACCACAGACACCCTGTGAGGTAGGGCTGAGGGAGCTCTTTTGAGGACTGCCCTTGAGAGAACAGCTCTGACAGAACTTGTGACTGACCCAAGGTCACCCGGCGGCTGCATGTGGAGGAGTGGGGAATCAAACCCGGTTCCCACAGATTAGAGTCCGCAGACTTAACTACGACACCAAACTGGATTCACCTCCCCGTTTCCACACCTGGAACCTCTGTTACAGGGGCGGGACATTTTCTTCGCCAGGTTGTTGGCAACCCTGCCTAGAGTGAGCTAAGCAGCCGCCGCAAAGCTAGTGGAGCTCCAGCCTGGATCGTAGCGACGAAGACCATGGCCCACGAACGATTTCTCCCTCTGTTAAAGGACTGTAGGGTTGCCAACTCCAGGATGGAGAAGGGGTTTGGGGAATGGAGGCACCTCCGCAGGGGTGTGGTGCGGTA
>NW_015204581.1:0-476 GCF_001447785.1 Gekko japonicus | reverse complement strand
ACGCGAGCCTCTACCCTAACCTTCCCATCGGGACCACTCTCCGTTCTAGATCCTGGCCAATCCACTTGAAGGCCATGGCTATTTTCTATTTCGACTATTTTAGCTCTGTGCCACGTCTCTGTGGACTTACAGGAACACCTCCCTAGCTTTTGTTTGCAAGCACTCTCCAGAGGGAGAGAACAAGAACAGGATTGTTTTGGTTCCACAAATGATGCATATGTTGCTAATCTGCATAAAGACCATCATGCATGTGGGTGTAAAAGGGGAACGCTGACTGTGAATGTATAGGAACATGTAATGTGCAGGGATATGCTTTTAAGTTTGAGCGCTCCATTGTTGATCTGTGTGACTGCCAGTAGGGCACTGTCGATGCTCCGCCACTAGAGGCCGCTGTCAGCGAGAAACGGACCCAGTGACGTCGCCATAGGCGACTGGCCAACTCCCGTCGGGAGAATGAGCACAAACTTACAGCAATG
>NW_015204580.1:0-471 GCF_001447785.1 Gekko japonicus | reverse complement strand
AGAGATTTTGAGTTGTGATATTCTCAATTCGATGTTTCACATTCGTCCAAAACTGCTGGATCTTGGGGCAGGACCACCAGCAATGCGGGTAAGTCCCTTCTTGTCCGCATCCCTTCCAGCACATAGGGCTGTTGGATCTGCTAAATTTGTGTGTTTGCTGTGGGGTTAGGTACCATCCCGAAATGGTCTTGAAGAACTGTAATTTTATATTGTATGTCTTAGAGCTATTTGCTGGCGAACCCCACATATTTTCCCAGTCTGTCTCTTGCCAGTGCACCCCTAGCTCCTCCCCCCACTTTGCTTGGTAATGAACTCCAAAACATCCTACTCTTTGTTGTGGTTGATTTCTCCTTTTTCATTATGACATAACACTGCCATACAGTACGATTTAACACTTCAGTACTCTGAACAGCCTTGCTCAGGTCTTGAAAGCCGAGGGCCGTGGTCCTCAGGACCACAACTGTGGTACTT
>NW_015204579.1:0-477 GCF_001447785.1 Gekko japonicus | reverse complement strand
CTGCAGTTCCCAGCCACCACATGCTGCAATGAGCCAGTGCAGCAGCACCCCACAGGGACCCACAGCTGTTCAGAGCACACCACAGGCACAGGCGGTAGCAGCACAAGGTGCCAGCACAGGGACGTTGGATGGGGAGGAGCACAACCAAACTGTCCCAAGCAGTACAGCACACAACATGACCACCAAGTCTCACCCCAGTACTCTTCCCCCAGGCTCCGACGGACGTGGCGCGACCCTGGAACCAGGCAGTGACACCGAGGAGAGCGATGGTGGTGAGGGTGAAATGGCGGCAGCAAGCCCCCTGGGTAGGTAACTAGGGAACGCAGCACACCCTTGCAGGCCACCATGATGGCCACCCAATTCTGGCATGGGGCACCAGGGTGCACTGTTCCCATACCACACACATGTCTCACCCCTAGGAACACCAGAGGGATCAGCGGACAATGATGAGGGGGAAGCAGAGCCAGTGGAGGAAGG
>NW_015204578.1:0-548 GCF_001447785.1 Gekko japonicus | reverse complement strand
ACTGAGCTACAGGCCCTTCCCTCTTCCACCTGAGACTGGTCCCACCTAGAAATGGCTGCATTTACTCACATGGCTTCCTCCTCGCTCACTGCCCCATCTGGGTACAAGTCCTCTACAAAGGAGCTGTTCGCCAGCCAGTATATACTGCAGCTTCCAAAGTGGGAATATCCCGTGCACGGGACACGGAATCTTTGCCCTGCAGGGAAGAAGAAGATGAGGAGAAGAGATTGGATTTATACCCCCTGCCCTTCACTACCCAAAGGAGTCTCAGAGCGGCTGACAAACTCCTCTCCCTTCCCCTCCCCACAACAGACAGACACCCTGGGAGGCAGGTGGGGCTGAGAGAGCTCTCTCTCGAGGACTGCACCTGAGAGAACAGCTCTGAGAGAACTTGTGACTGACCCAAGGTCAAACCAGCGGAAGAGTGGGGGAAACCAACCGGGTTCCCCCAGATTGGAGTCCTGCCGCTCTTAACCAAGCGAGGAGGAGGATAAGAACACAGGAGAAGATCAGAGACGCGGGGGTGCACCCGGGACAGATCCCTCTTC
>NW_015204577.1:0-478 GCF_001447785.1 Gekko japonicus | reverse complement strand
GCTTCCAGGCTTGCTTCTTGTCAGCCAGGAGGTGTGGACTGGTCTTCCCTCCTTCATCTGTCACCCAAGTGGATGTTGAGGTCCAGGAGTCTCCTCCATGTCATCTTTGAAGGAGGGTGAATCCCAGGCCTCGTTTCTGGGGTGGGCTGCCAGATCCAAGCTTGCCTGAGGCACGGTGGTCACAGACCTGCACAGACCAAGAGACCCCCCTGGATTCCCAGCATCAGACCCCTGCCCCAGCCAAGGAGGAGCTGCTGGTCTGGGGCCATTCAGGGGCTTTTTGGCTCCCAGGCATTTGAAATAGACCACCAGGGGCCACCGGTACTGCTTGTGGCTCCACTAGCACAGCTGTGTCTAGACTGTCCCTGGTGATGACCTCCAAGTCCAAGGCAGTGGCTGACAGTGGGGAGAGGGGGGACAAGATAGTGCCGTAATGTTTCTCTCCCTCACTCTGTCCCTCTGTGGCAGGGGACCCTGG
>NW_015204576.1:0-478 GCF_001447785.1 Gekko japonicus | reverse complement strand
CACAGGTAGGGGGTTGCCTTCATCCCCCTACCCTGCCCTGCCCTACCAACCCATTCCTGATGAAAATGGTGCTTGGCAGCTTGCATTTGATCTAGCTGCCTGCCTCTAAAGACCTCTAGTTTATGCACCAGCTTTAAGGAAGAGCTGATTTCTGTCTCCTCCCACCAGTGGGTCTTCTTGAGAACCAGCATCTCACGGGGCGCTTGCTTGCAAGTCATGTCTGTGTTGTTTCTTTGCTGTGTGTGAACCACAAATGTGCAAGGAGCAGGACGGGACCTCAGTGGGTCAAGGAAGGACAGTCTTGCAAAGTCTCTTCCTCCCTTCTCCTGGTAAGGGTGGCATGCGTGCTCTCAAGCCAACATAACCAGCACAATCACTTAGAAACTTAGAAATGCGGCCTTCACTTGCCAACCTGTTGTAGCAGTACAGTAAATGGGGAAGATAACCTATGCCTCTCTGACTTGGGATTTCAGGATTT
>NW_015204575.1:0-478 GCF_001447785.1 Gekko japonicus | reverse complement strand
AATACCTGGGAAAGTTCAGTAGCAAACAGATGTGCGATGGGCCGCAGACGGAGTTTCCCGTGTGATCGCTCCAGCGCGCTCCGATTGCGTCACTGATCCCTCGATGAAGTGCACCGGAAACAGGCGGCGAAGAAAAGAAACCCGATTCACCCACCATTGTGTCTGATCATGCAGTGGTGGGTCAAATTACTGTGGCGCAAATAGCCTTGCTTCCCCCCCGCGTTATCTGGCATGTGTGACTGGGACCTAAGAGTAGCAGTTCTCTTACAAAGGAAGTTCAAAGGGAGAATAGAAAGAGAGACTGCTCCTACCCTGACAGAAATAAATAAATAAACCTTGTTAGTCTTTAAGGTGCTGCTGGACTCTTCCTCCCTTTCACTAATAAGGAATGCAAGCTGTACTGTGAGGTTTCTCCCCCCACATCTCTTAGAAGAGGAAAGGGGGATCCATATCCCTCTCTCTCTCTTTGACATGCTCT
>NW_015204574.1:0-478 GCF_001447785.1 Gekko japonicus | reverse complement strand
GGATGGGCAGGCTATAAATACAAAAATAAATAAATAATTGCTGCATCAGTAGTGCGATGACTAGGGGTGTGCAAAACAACAACAACAACCCCACAGTTTTTTCCAGTTTGGGTCTATTGGACCTGAAAAAATGTCAGTATTTCTGAAAAATCCCAGTTCCCAATACTGGTATGGTATTTGGATCTGGGATTTTTGGGATGTGTCGGAAATTCCAATTTTTTCCAAGTCCAATAGACTTGAGTATAAAAATACTGATTGAAGAAAAGCCAGTCCCACCCTGGGCTGGCTTGGCTTCTCCTGCAGCAATCCATGCCACAGGAGAAGCTGGCTGCAGGATCTGCATGCAGTGGAGAGGTTGCTCCCCACCTCACACAGACCTGGCTGGGAGGGCTTCTCCTGCAGTGAAGTTTAAACCATGCCACAGTAGAAGCTGGCCCCAGGATCTGTGGGCAGCAGGGAGGCAAGAGAGGATCAGCTG
>NW_015204573.1:0-481 GCF_001447785.1 Gekko japonicus | reverse complement strand
CAGCAGCCAGCCAGATGTGCCCAAGAAGCTCGCAGGCAGAGCAAAAACTGCCCTCCTCTGTTACCCCCTCGCCAATGTTATCTAGAAGCATTTAGCATCCTTAAACAAATACTCCATCCCTGAAATATTTTTGGGTCCACTGATAAAGTAATCATCATGTCCTAGGATCCAATGTAATTAGGCCTCCTTTGGGCCTTTCTCACAGCTGTCAGTAGTAGAAGTAGTAGTAGTAGAAGAAGCAGCAGCAGCTGCAGAAGTAGTAGTAGTAGCAGCAGAACAATATTTCCAGTGAGAATTGTGTCATGCACATGTTTTTATATCCTTTCTTTATCCCCAATATTGCTTGCTACATTTCTACAATTCCACGGATCAAGCAGGTAGAAACTCCAGGATGAGAACTGCAATTTCTCTTCCGTTACATTCGAAAGATTTCCCATCATGGCAACGATTGGGGTTCAATGAGGCAAAAACCTTTTGTTCA
>NW_015204572.1:0-484 GCF_001447785.1 Gekko japonicus | reverse complement strand
CTACTACGACTCCAAGATCTCTCTCTAGAAGACCCTTTTACTTTCTACCCCTTTTCTACTTCAGTACACTACTTTGTTGGTCAGGTAGTTGTCCTTATGACTCCCTCTGAGTCCCCAGTTGAATCCATATGAATTAATTGCCTCAGTGTGTCAGTATTTCTTTTTTCCCAGTGAGGAGGGAGGGGAAGGAAAATAACTGACCAATCAGTAGAACAAAGTCTGGGTCCAGTGGCACCTTTAAGACTAACAAAGTTTTATTCAAGGTATAAGCTTTTGTGTGCAAGCACACGTCTTCAGATCTACCAATCAGTAGATCAAGATTGTGAGGTTTGGTGGGACCATCAGCAGCAACGGAACAGCGAGCGACGGCAGCAGAGCGACGAGTGGCGGCAGCAACGAGTGAAGTGGCGAGCAGTAATGGCAAGGAGGCGCAACATCAGCGGTAAATCGGATGATGGTGGAGGCGGAGCCAGAAGACGCAAAG
>NW_015204571.1:0-505 GCF_001447785.1 Gekko japonicus | reverse complement strand
TCTTATGTTCTTATGAATTCTTTCCCTGCCCCAAGACCGACCCAGGTATGGGAAGAGAGCCTGCAGCCTCCATTGGCCGCCGTCCTGTCTCCTGAGTGCTTGACAGGCTGTGTGCCGGCTCCTGTTGTGGAGTCATCCCCTCTGTGTTGTGACCGGCTCAGAGACGCTTCAAGGATGCTAAGGGGAGATCTCTTGCTTGACTTGCGCATCACATCCCCCCTCCTCCTGAGTCTGCCTGGGGTGAGTCATTCATTCTCCTGCTGATGGCGCCTTGTGGCGTTGCTATGAGGCACCAGCTCAGTGTGCACAACTGTAATGCCAGTAGCTCACAAAGTAGAATTTTTGCTCACAAGACTCCACGCCTTAGAGGGAACTTTGGTTGTGACCGGCTCAGAGACGCTTCAAGGATGCTAAGGGGAGATCTCTTTTGCTTGACTTGCGCATCACATCTCCCCTCCCTGAGTCTGCCTGGGGTTAGTCATTCATTCTCCTGCTGATGGCACCT
>NW_015204570.1:0-406 GCF_001447785.1 Gekko japonicus | reverse complement strand
CAAGTCCACCACATATGAAAAAATGAGCCTGCAATTTTTCCCCCATTTCCAAAAAGCATTAGATGGTTCAGGGTAAAATTTTGCTTTAGTAATTTTTACATTCATTTTCCATATCTGAGACCATTAAGTCTTGCATGGCCTTGCTACCTTCGACTCTTAGTCCTCCATCTATAAAACGGGGACACAATCCGGGCTTCCTGGCACCTAGAAGGCAAACGCAACAAAGACCATGAGGTGTTTTGCAAAAGGGCAGATAACAGGTAGAAACAGAAACGAGAAAGTGTATCAGGAGAGGGCGGCAGCCCATAGAGATCCTGCTTGATAGTCTCCAGAACTCACGTTACAGGGTCTGATGTACCTCTCCGCTTGCTCCCTACTTCCTACCTTCCTGCAAGTTTTAGTGGTG
>NW_015204569.1:0-487 GCF_001447785.1 Gekko japonicus | reverse complement strand
ATCGGCCGTCTGTGAGAATATTTGTTACCCGCTTTCTCGTCAAGGCTATTAGTCGAACGAGGGAGGCTCCGGAGAAGCGCCTCACACCCCGTTTGCAGATTAAATGGTCCGGTGGGAAGGCGGGGCCACGGAAGCGATAGATTTCGGCGGAAGCAACATTTAGCAGATGGGATAGCTCATGTTGTCAAAGAGCGGGGTGACGGTCCCATCTTTCCACTCGATGAGTATCTCCCCGTGCTTTAGAGAAGGGGAGGAGGGGATGATCGGTATCTTGTGGTTGGAACTGGGGGTCCTCGTAAAGGGCAGCCGCTCCTCGTAGCTCACCTGGTGGCTTTTCTCCGGGTACCTCTTCAGGCCGGACAGCATCCTCTTCTTCTTCCTGGCAGGGGAAACAGAAGACCTCACTGTGCAATCTGTAGGATTTCTCCCCACCACCACCATGTCATCTGTAGTGTGCCTTTCTCCCTGGGACTAATAAGAACGTAAG
>NW_015204568.1:0-491 GCF_001447785.1 Gekko japonicus | reverse complement strand
CGAGTTCTCACTTATTTAGGCCCATGCATCAGACGTGGCTGCAATGCATGCTGGGGTGATACGAAACCTTGACTGAGAAGCCCAAAGCAGTACAGTGTGAGTTTCTTCCACGACCACTGGCAGAGCAGAAACCGCTCCTTGCTACCAAATTACCCTCTGCAGGACAGTGGGGTGGGTGCAACGCTGCATTTCCATGGAGTGCAGCGTCTGTACCCCAAAATGCCCCCTGAAATCCTGGCCTGGGAGAGAAGGAACCCCCCCTCTCCAGGAGTAAGGTTCTGATGGCCTTTTCAGGTTGCTTCGACAGGCGGAGTTGCAGAAGTCACATTGTACAGGTGAAGTCCTTCTGCCCACAGAAGTGTGGCACTGCGTCCACGCCGGTGCCAGCATGGCGCAGTGATTAAGCATGTAGCAAGGTTTCCAGTCCCCACTCAGCTGTAAAATTCAGCGCATGTTCTTGGACTGCGTGCTCTCTCTCTCTCTCTCTCTCT
>NW_015204567.1:0-483 GCF_001447785.1 Gekko japonicus | reverse complement strand
ATGGGCAAAGCATTTTCTCTGTTCAAAAAGTGTGTCCTGGAAATCGACCATAGTAGTTTGCTTCTGCAAGCCCACAAACTATCTTGCCCCTATTTTTGGTCTTTTTTACCCAAAATCTCCCCCCCCCCATGTACTATCTTACCATCCCACATTATTACAGAGCTTTTTGTTTGCAAGACTAAACATTGTACCTACAATGGTTTTGCAAGGGAGATTTTTGAATAGGCCTACACTGACAGAATTTGCCCTTGTGGCCTCAACAGGATTGATACATCCTTTCATGGCCTGCTGGAATGCAGACTTTTTGAGATTATAAGGGATTACTATATTAAGCCTCTATTCAACAAGTCGTCCCCCTGTACTCCAGAAACCCTGGCTCTTTTGCTCAGTGATAAGGATCCCAAGAACACACTAGCAACTGCAAAATTGCTAGATTTGTCTCAGTCCTTTTAACGTTTTCTGCTGCTCAAGATTTGTGAATCA
>NW_015204566.1:0-513 GCF_001447785.1 Gekko japonicus | reverse complement strand
CTCTTTTTCTACGAAACGATCCCTGCCTACTGCTCCGTCCTTTCAACTGGAGATGCTGGGGATCGAACCTGCATCCTTCTGCATGGCAAGCAGATGGGGTCAGGAAGAAATTTTTCTCCAGTTTGGCCAGAGTTTGGCCAGGGATCCTGGAGGTTTTTTGTCATCTTCTGGGCCGTGGAACAGGGGTCACTGGGGGTGTGGGGGTGGAGGTATTTGTGAATTCCCTGCATTTTTCCGGGGGTTGGACTAGATGGCCCCGTAGGTCCCTTCCAGCTCTATGATTCTATGAACCACAGCCTCTCCCCTACAAATAATCCCTAGCAGAGAATTTGCCCTTTTCCACCATTGCTACCCACTAACTCAACATCTGTGTCTCAGCCCGCGTTCCTGGATGATTCTGAATTCGACCAAAGAGACATTTAGAAAGGCGAATTCAGACATTCCCACCGAGGCAGAAGAGGATTTGATAATGCTAGCAGCAGCACCCCACCCCCCCGGAGAGTCTTGTGCAGT
>NW_015204565.1:0-495 GCF_001447785.1 Gekko japonicus | reverse complement strand
ATACTAAATTAACATCTAAAATAAATACAGTGGTTAACCTATTAGCCTAAGAAGATGGCGTTAAGACTACCAAAGTTGGAGGGGAGGCAAGAAAATCAGGAGTGCCAGGCAGATGGAAGCCGTCGCTGTCCCCAGCCGAACGCCTGGCAGAATATCTCTGCCTTGCATGCCCTGCGGAACTGCATTAAGTCCCCAAAGGGTACGGATGTTGTTCAGCAGAGCGTTCCACCAGGTTTGGGCCAGCGCAGAAAACGCCCTGGCCCTGGTCAAGGACAGCTAGACATCTCTCGGGCCGAGGAACACCATTAGGTTCTTTTCTGCTGAGCACAATGCTCTTCACGGGGTATACCAGGAGAGACACATGGGTCCCAGACCATTAAGGGCCCTGAAGGTGAATACCAGAACTTTGAACCTGATTCACAGGTTGGATATATGCCATACGCCAGGATCCCCGTGAGGACCTGCGCCACCGCATTCTCGACCAGTTGGAGTTTC
>NW_015204564.1:0-489 GCF_001447785.1 Gekko japonicus | reverse complement strand
CTCCCGAGCCCACCTGGAGGTTGGCAGCCACATGGGAGGCCTCAGGGAGTCTTTGGGCGGTGCTGCCCCCGACATCAGGGCTCTTGGCCTAGCGCCCTTCCATCCTTCCGTGTTGTGGCGGGCAGTTCCGTACGCTGAATGGGTTGCCTCTCCCCTCCAGGGATCGCTCCGAGGCTCAAAGAGCAGCAGGGGCCTCTGACCGCGTGCAGAGTTCTGCCGTCCTCGGGTTCACCCTCTTTCTCTTCCCTTTTCGCATTTCCTGTGCTCGGTGGGCGGGACTTCCGTTTCTCACGTGACACGAGGCCGCCCCCGTCAGGACAAAGGAAAGGCTATTTCCACCCCCCCACACGGCGGTGCTCCGCCCCTCGCCGCGCGTGCGTCATTGTTCCCCTCATCCACGTGACGCGGCCGTCACATGACCCCGTCCGTTCCTGTCGCTGGCCGCGTTTGAGGGCCCCCCTTTCCCTTCGTCACGTGACGCGGCCCACG
>NW_015204563.1:0-489 GCF_001447785.1 Gekko japonicus | reverse complement strand
TTGCCAGCTCTGGGTTGGGAAATACTGGAAGATTTGGGGGATGAAGCTTCGGGAAGTTGAGGTTTGGGGTGGGAAGGGCAGGGCAGGGACCTCAGCAGGATATAATGTCAGAGAATCCATCCCCCTAAGCACCCATTTGCTCCAAGGGAACCGATCTCGGTCCTCTGAAGGTTAATTGTAATAGCAGGAGATCTCCAGGTGCCGCCTGGAGGTTGGCAACTTCAGCTCCTGGGCTGATTTCACCCTGGAAAGTTTGAACTCCCTTGCACCGCCCCCCATCAGCCCTGGCCATCATCTCCAAAGCCCTCATACATCGCCCATCCTGGGCACCCCTACTTAACCGAGCCACCTTTCAAGCTGTCAAAGCACGAATCGATCGTACCAATCGATCCACTATTGGACGCGGACACGTAAGTGGACTGCGGAGGGAACAATGAAACGCAATGGATTTGGGGACCTTGTGGGACAGAGCCCTTGCCCGTTTCTTTG
>NW_015204562.1:0-484 GCF_001447785.1 Gekko japonicus | reverse complement strand
GCATTTCTAATAAAGGCAATGTGGTCATCTTACAAGGACTATGCCTTTTTAAATATGCTTGTTTCATTGCTTAAGTGCAATTCTATGCTGAGTTACTGTACTTGAAGCCCATTGATTTCAGTGGATTTAGCCTGGAGTAACTCTGCACAGGGTTGCACTAAAAGTGAACTGCCATGCCAGACTCAAAAGGAGGCTGAGAGAATGGAGAGAAGCATCCTGCCCAGCCCACTATAATCCTTTCCTTGCTCTCCCAGGCTTATTCCAGATGTTGGGTGCCTCCAAGAACATGCTCTCCCCTTCCCAGGCATTGGTGTGATCTCTCAGAGATTGTTCATCCTCTGGTTCATTGTTATTGTTGCTCTTAGTAGCCATTACTGGTTGCTTGGGCAAGTGAGTGAATGAGTTGGTGTCCGTGGAGCTCATGCCCTCATTGTAACAGAGAAGGCAGGAGAGAAAGAAGGTGTGGAGGTTAGAGAAGAATGGA
>NW_015204561.1:0-485 GCF_001447785.1 Gekko japonicus | reverse complement strand
TTCAAACCCTCCAACGAGACTGGGTGTGTGCTGGGCAGGTGTGTATACAGTTGGCCTTGCAGGGCCGTTTGTTAGTTCCAGTGAGAAGTACAATAAACTTATGCTAATACATGTCATTGTCCAAGTCCCCCATGTGGCAAACACAGTACTTTTCAGACTCTAGGGCATTGTACTCCACTGAGCACCCTGTCTTCCCCCCGACTCCATCCCCAGCTCTCCAGGCCTTTCCCAACCTGGACCTGACAACCCTACCCCCTTCCCCCTTCGGTGGCCTGGAGAGGGGCATGGCAACCCTACCTGAGCCGGTGGGTCATTCTTCTGCTCCATTTGCAGTGGGAGAGTGTGGTAAAAAGCAGGGGTGAAACAAATCCTGTTCCTGTCCTTGCCCCTTGGTTGCTCACGAGCTTCTGCCAGTTGACTGTTGTGAAGAGGTCATTGTGTCTGTCTCGGAAATACGCACAGGGATTTTGTTCCTATTTTTTTAG
>NW_015204560.1:0-488 GCF_001447785.1 Gekko japonicus | reverse complement strand
AAGTCAGCAGAATTCCCTCCTAACTCCCACCTGCTGTTGCCAGTATTTAAATGGTTTCATTTTAAAACATACTTTGCTGGATGAGCATGGGAATACTCATCCAAAGAGGGGGCTGTCCCCTCTATTGTCCAGTACAGCATCAGCCTTCTCTTAAAGTACACAGCCTACTTTCTTAGTATTACAGTATTCCAATCTCGTGCTCTAAGTTTCATGTAGCTGCATGTTCTTTAAACCTCTTCAGTTCAGTAGGCAATGATCAATAGCCATGATTTTTTGTTTGATAAAAATTTTAACAAATATTACACAGACAGTGGATCTCAGAAGAATAACACATGTGACTATTGCTAGTCTTTGACCACACATGCCATGGTATGTACATCTGTTTCTCTACTTGTAGTTTATTCTTTGGGGTACTTTTCCTGAACCATTCTTTTAAACATGGAGAGGAACAGAGCAGCCACTGTTTAAAGAAAATAACTTGGTTTATT
>NW_015204559.1:0-491 GCF_001447785.1 Gekko japonicus | reverse complement strand
GAAACTTACCATTGAGACTGACTTACCATCAGGACTTAGAAATCGGAACTCCATTTCATTTGCCAGTCTAGGAGGACCTGAGGGAGGGGAGGAAAGAAAGGTCTTGATTCATACATTCCTTCACAGGTCTGGGAGACCGATTGTGCTAATAGGGAATGGACGTCATAAGAAAAGAATTCAAGAAACTAATTTCTTTTTAGCCTTTTATTTACACCAGACATTTCTGCCAGAGATCACTTCTGCATCTCTTTTCGGTGCCGCCAGAATGCAGAAGTAAAGGAGGGATGTTTGTGTTGGGGATTTTTTCCCCCATCAGCACCCACCCTGGAGAAAACTGGACTGAAATGATCACCTGGATTCTTTTTAAGCAAGTTTTGGCCATCGAGAACTGTAAGGGACAGACAAACAATTAGGAAAGGAATTCAAGAGGTCAATATCAGGGACTGTAGACCCTTTAAAAGAAGCGTGAGCAGGGGTCATTTCGTAGAAAA
>NW_015204558.1:0-493 GCF_001447785.1 Gekko japonicus | reverse complement strand
GTGTTATGTGGGTGCTCTTTGGTGATTTCAACACAAATAAGGTCTTGTAGACAGACTCAGAAAGATTAATGGAGGATAGGCCTATCAGTGGCGAATAGTCATGGAGACTAAGAACCTCCACATTCACAGGCAGTCAACCTCTGAATCCCAGAGCCAGAAGGCAACATCAGGAGAAGGCCTCGGCCTCTGTGCCCTGTTGTCGGCCCTCCACAGGAACTGGTTGGCCACTGTGTGAGACAGGATGCTGGATTAGATGGACCACTGATCTAATCCAGCAGGGCTCTTGTTCTTATGTGTAATTTCTGCTAATACCCACCGTACAGCGGCAACTGGGCTTCTACATGGTAGGCAGGGTTGCCAGGCCCCCGGTCTGAGTGGGGTTTTGCCCGCTTTTGCGAGGCCGGCAGGGGGGAAACCCACCCGCAAATGCCCTCGAATGTGATGTAATGGCGTCGCTAACATTTGGGTGGTGGTGATGCTCTAGTTTTTGGGC
>NW_015204557.1:0-488 GCF_001447785.1 Gekko japonicus | reverse complement strand
TGAGATACAGGCATAGAATTCCTTTGAATAGTGAGGTGAGCCTACAGACGGTGGAGCTAGAACTTCAAGACTTTGATTTTGACTCCTCAAACCATCATTCCAAGTGCTCGCCATGTTATAAAGATCAGTTTAATCAGTTGGATTCTGACCAGCATTTCCACCTCCCTTCCCTAGGTTTACCAGTTATTTCCCCACCCCCGTGCTCCATCCACCTTATTCACTCAATGGAGCAGTGGGAGAAAAAGGATAGAGAGTTGTGATGTCATGGACACTGTGACACTGCTTCTGGGTAAGCAGCTGGAAGTGACATCACAGCATCTGCAAGGATCCCTCTCCCTAGGCTCTGCTCCTCCAAACACTCCCAGGGATTACCAGCACATGGTTGGTAACATTAGCCTCTCCACACACAGGAGACTGAAATGCCCCCCCCCCCCTAAATCCAGTTCCTTGGTAAAATGTCAATACCCAAGAACAGTATTTAAGAAACA
>NW_015204556.1:0-492 GCF_001447785.1 Gekko japonicus | reverse complement strand
GTGTTCCCTCTAAGGTGAGTTAGTGTGTGTTTTAGCCTCCGGCTCACACAGTTTTTTAGCCTCCGGCTCACCCATTTTTGCCTTTGCTCAGGAAGGATGGCTCCAGAGCCAACTAACTGATGCAGTGGCCCAATCGCTCGCTCGCCACTTTCACGCCAGTAGCTCACAAAGTAGAATATTTGCTCACAGGACTCCACGGCTTAGAGGGAGCATTGCTGCCTACCATTTCTCTTCTCACCTTGACACAGAGAGTGCTCCATCTTTCCATGTTATACCTCTGAGGATGCCAGTCACAGCTGCTGGCGAAACGTCAGGTCCTACAATGCCAAGACCATGGCCATACAGCCCGGAAAATCTACAACCACTAATGAACTCCGGCCGTGATTTATATTCCGTCCTGTCCTGCAAGTGGGATTCAGGCACATTTCTCCAGAAACCCAAGATCTGTTAGGGCACCATTTGGACCAGCCTCAATTAATAGGTTCGACTCAC
>NW_015204555.1:0-491 GCF_001447785.1 Gekko japonicus | reverse complement strand
CACCAGTGGTTCAATGGCAATAGCAAAAAATAGCGGCAAGAGCGGGCATCCTTGTCTCGTTCTCCTTGATAGTTGAAAGAAGGACAAGTAGGTACAATTAACCCGTATCTTGGCAGCATTCCTTGTGTAGAGGGCATTTAGCCTCAGAAAGTTTGCTCCATATCCCAGTTCCTTAAACAATTCCTTCATGTACGTTGTTTCCACTGAGTCGAATGCCTTTTCAAAATCTATGGCCAATATTAGTGACTCCCTTCTTTTCTGTTTTTCATGGTTGATTATATCAATGGTTCTTCTTATATTGTCCATTAATTGTCGATTGGGGAGGAAACCCGTCTGATCTGGTCTGATGTAGTCTGCATAAAAATAGTTGAACTCATGCCTGCAAAAGGCAAGATTTTCTGGAAAAGATGTGCCTCTCCCTTAAAAAAAAGATACAGTAAGATCCATATGAAAACATTCCAAAAGCATCAGGCTGCAGAAAGTTGTTACTA
>NW_015204554.1:0-470 GCF_001447785.1 Gekko japonicus | reverse complement strand
GTTGTGACGGTAAAATGGAGGAGGGGAAACTGTACTTCCCTGAGCTCTTTGGAGAAAGGGTGAGATGAAAGTATGAGAGAGAGGCAGACAGAAGACACTGATTTTGCTGCAACAGCATTAGATTTTTTAAAAATCACCCGGGGAATCAGCAGCTCCCTACCATCCTCCAGCTCTGCACCCGTATCCCCATCCTCGATGGCTTCGGCAGGCTCGGTGCCCACTTCGTCCTCATAGTCGTTCTCTTCACACGGTGCTGGAACACATTTGAGGAACAGATTTTAAAACAAAGGTTGTGTGTGGGAAGAACAGATGATTCAAGTTCTCAGACATAATGGAAATCTAGTGGGAATTTCTTACTTTTTTGTACGTGTGTGTGTGTGTTAAAGGCCTCTTTGTGAAAGACAGCCGGAGTACAGAAACTGCAAAATCACCTATTCATTGTTGGACCGTTCTGCTTTATTTTATTTTAT
>NW_015204553.1:0-497 GCF_001447785.1 Gekko japonicus | reverse complement strand
GCCCAACTTTTGTCTTGTTGCTAGCCAGGTGTCCCTCCTAGGAATGCCAACCTCCAGGCGGGACCTGTGGGTCACCCAGAATGACAGATCATCTCCAGACTACAGAGATCAGTTCCCCTGGAGGAAACGGATGCTTCGGAGGGTAGACTCTGTGGCATTGTACACCGCTGAGGTCCCTGTCCTCCCCAGGCTCCATCCCCCCTCCATCCCCAAATTTCCAGGAGTTTCCGAACCTGGATCCGGCAACCCTGCCCCCTGTCCCCCACCGGTGGACAGTGGGGAGCAGGAAACCCTATAATCCATCCTGAACCTTTCTCTTCAGTGCTGACAATGATGGGGTAGTTTTTCCCGAGCCCTCAGCCCTACCTATAGGTGCAAGATGAGTAGCTGGTCTCATGATGATCCCGGTCTATCGGAAACATGGGCCCCTGTGAAGAGTCGCCCTGCTCCTTCCGGAACTTCCTGACTGTTAAGAGCAGTTCCTCAGTGGAACAGGC
>NW_015204552.1:0-491 GCF_001447785.1 Gekko japonicus | reverse complement strand
TCTATGAATGAGGCCAGTGGAATAGGGCCCGAGGATTGTGTATGCGAATTGTGCTGGAGGGCCCGAGGAGTGTGTATGCGAATTGTGTGTGGTGACCATGCTGCTCTGCACGTTGGTGAAGAAGGTCTAAATTGGTGTTGATTGAATCGATGGCTGTTTAAGTAATTTTTAGGTTCTTTTGTGAGCTGCCTCCAGCATGCTGGAGAGGTGGCAGAGTTCAGGCTGCAGCCCGCAGCTGTGTTGTTAGTCAATTTTTTTTTTTTAAACCCACAGTAAAAGCTCCCTGCACGGAGTGCCATAGTTTTAGGGCAGGCCTGTGGTGGGCCAACTTACTATATGCCAGTGAGGATTTTTATAGGGGAGCATGCGGTCTTGAAGTGCTGAAAAGTCTACCTGTTGGCGTCACATCATTCTGTGCAGTCCCACACGGAGACTGTTTACGAGCAGCAGGTCTGCCTATCGATAGGTTTTTACAGCTAAGAGTCTCCAGG
>NW_015204551.1:0-538 GCF_001447785.1 Gekko japonicus | reverse complement strand
TAAGCTGAAGTCACTAATAAACTATGAACGGATCACTATATGTGTCTCGATCCCAGGATATTTCATATGGCTTGCTCAAGGTCACACCGGCAGCTGCAAGTGGAGGAGTGGGGAATCAAACCCGGTTCTCCCGGATTAGAGTCCACGCACACCAAACTGGCTGTCTTGAGAAGAAGCGGTTATGGCGTGCCCCCCTCTCCCTCCCCTCCTGCAAGACGTAAAGGGCCCTCCAGCTGATTGGCGGGCCATGAGCTCACCCCTGCTTCATTATGGAAAATAACGACAGCCCCACTAGAAAAGAACATTTGCCCCACAAGCCACGGAATCCTGGTCTACGGAGCTGCTGAAGTCCTTCCCCTCCCCAAACCCCACCCTCTTTAGGCTCCACCTCTCAAATCTCAAGGCATTTCTCACCCCAGAGTTGGAAACCCCTTAGACTGTCAAAGCAGCTGCCCAAGTTAAACTGCTGGAGGGGAAGGGAAACAACGAGGCTTCCTCCGGATGGACCACCACAGCCATACGAATGGCTGCTGGGAAA
>NW_015204550.1:0-499 GCF_001447785.1 Gekko japonicus | reverse complement strand
TTTCCTGATATCCAGCCGATACCTTTCTATGTGTAACTTAAACCGATTGCTTCGGGTCCTCTCCTCTGGTGCCAACTGGAATGACTCCTTGCCCTCCTCCAAATGACAACCTTTCAGATATTTAAAGAGAGCCATCATGTCCCCCCTCAATCTCCTCTTCTCCAGACAAAACATTCCCAAGGCCCTCAGCCTTTCCTCGTAGGGCTCAGGCTCCAGACCCCCCTGATCATCCTCGTCGCTCTCTTCTGTACCCTCTCGATTTTGTCCACATCCTTTTTGAAGTGCAAGAATTGAATTTGCATTTGCAAGAATTGTCGCCAGCCATACTGATGACTGTCTGGTTCCCACGTCTGGCATTTGTATCATGGCAGGAGAGGACTCCATCTCTGTCTTCTCCATGCCGCTATTCTCCAGCTGTGCTTGAGAGGGGGCTGTTTGCTGCACGAGGGGCTTGACTGCCAATGGCTCAGCCTCCCTGACAGAGGTGGTTCCATGGAGC
>NW_015204549.1:0-518 GCF_001447785.1 Gekko japonicus | reverse complement strand
GACGTTTCCGTGGTCATGTGGCTGGCTGAGGCGCGTGGAACATTGTTACCTTCCCACCGAAGTGGCACTTATTTATCTACTTGCAATTTCTTGCTTTCGAACTGCCAGATTGGCAGGAGCTGGGACCAGAGATGTGCGCTCACTCCGCCACGTGGCACTTGGGTCTCGAACTGCTGTACTACCGACCTTCTGGTCTGCAGTTCAGCATCTTAACCACTTGAGCCACTGTACTTTCCCTATTAAAAATGGCCAGCTTGTCCAGCATCATGTGTATGGGAGTATGAGGGCACTGTCTCCACGGACAGCCATGTGAAGTGAGAGGACAAAGGGAGAAATTTATTTTACTGCATATCGTGTTTCTACGACTGGACAAACTCTGCTATATTAACCAATATCCTAATAGGGTCATGGCCAACACTTTGGGGTTCTCTCCAAATACTAGACCTGTGGTCTAGTGAACAGCGCTGTTCCTGTTGACCCTAGTTATGACCTAACCAGTGAATGGCCAGGCCCAACCC
>NW_015204548.1:0-493 GCF_001447785.1 Gekko japonicus | reverse complement strand
TTGCTTTGTGAAACCAGTTTTCCTTCTGATGAACTTCAAATCTGGAGTACCTGTTGTGTTTGAGTCTTCCATGCATGGTCATTTGTGGGTGTGGCCAGGCATGATGACATCATGGAGGTATGGTGGTATAACCATACATGAACACATAACTGCTTTATACTGAATCAGACCACTGACAAGTTCAGTAGGGTCTACTCAGGCTGGCAGCAGTTCTCCAGGGCCTCGGGTTGAGGTCTTTCACATCACCTGTTACCCGATCCTTTCAGCTGGAAATGATGAGGATTGAACCTGGAACCTTCTGCATGCCAAGCATATACTCTACCACTGAGCCGTGGCCCCTCCCTGACACATTACCCATGCGGGAAACGTAGGAGTGTGGTCTGCTGTTGGTGGGCGTCTCCATGTATTTCTGTAGTGTTGCTGTCTTATTCTTTCCCAAATGTCTGGCTGTTCATGCAGAGCAATCTTCCTCACAGTTTCTGCTTGCATGTTC
>NW_015204547.1:0-207 GCF_001447785.1 Gekko japonicus | reverse complement strand
TTTGTGATCACCACCTAGTAGGAGGATCCGCAGGGAAATCCGGGATCAGCACCCAGTGGGCAGCTGCTGAAACCATTGGGAATGGTATGCCGAATAGTAAACTGTCTGAGTATGTCTGAGCCATGTTAATTTTTAATTTCGATGTTTATTTACTGTATTTACTGTATTTTGCTGGGGTTTTTTTTTGAATTTTATTTTCAGTTTTCA
>NW_015204546.1:0-492 GCF_001447785.1 Gekko japonicus | reverse complement strand
AAGCTGTATCAGGGTATCCCATACTGACAAATCTCCTAGGGGATATGTTGAACTTATTTTAGAATTAGGGGGATCTCAGCTTTTTTTACTTAATCAGGGTAAGTGATCAACTGAAACTCGCGGTAGCTTTGTGGGTTTCAAAACCTCTCTCATTATTTCCGTATTATTTTAGGGAGCTGCTTACAACAGGGTGATAAAACAGGACAAAATCCTTTCAGTAGATAGTCATGTTTTAAAAAGGTGTACAACAAAGTCTCGTAATTACATTAGAGGCTTAGCCTATCTAAACCCACCTTATCATCCAACCCACCAGAGAAAGAATATCCCTGGGGTTCCCGTGTGCAATTATTCTTTACTACTTAAAACATCTCCCACAGAATTTAACCGAACTCTACTTTGGTAGTGATGTGATTTTAATTGGACGGTCGCAGGAGGAACTGAGTCTGGATCTTTCGTAGCTGTAGATCTATGAGCAGCCAATGTTCTCTCATT
>NW_015204545.1:0-502 GCF_001447785.1 Gekko japonicus | reverse complement strand
GCCAGGTAGAGATCTCCTGCAATTACAACCAATTGCCAAGTGATAGTCATCGGTTCACCTGGATAAAATGGTTGGTTGGAAGTTGGACACTGTGGCGTTATACCCTCCCCAAAACTCGCCCTCCTCGGGCTGCACCCCACCAAATCTCCAGGTATTTCCCAACTTGTAGCCGTCAACTCTAGTAACATATAGCCCAATCTCGTCAAATCTCAGAAGTTAAGAATATAAGAACTTCAGAAGAGACCTGCTGGATCAGACCAGTAGTCCATCTAGGGCAGCATCCTGTCTCACATAGTGGTCTCACATCAAGTTAAACAAGGTCACTATTTGTATTGGAGACCGTCAAGGAAGGCTTTGCAGAGGAAGGCAATGGCAAACCATCTCTGCTTCTTTTATGCCTTGAAAGCCCCTTGCAGGGGCTGCCATAAGCCAGTTGTGACATTCAGATACAAACTGAGTACATTCAAATGCAAGCCTGTTGTTGTTGTTGTTCAGTTGCACA
>NW_015204544.1:0-496 GCF_001447785.1 Gekko japonicus | reverse complement strand
AAGCTTTATTACAGAGCAGCAGCAATGTGCTGGATACGAGATTGGTTATTATATTATTAGAAGACAGAAGAACATTAAAATTGGAGGGCTTTGACCTACACATGGGTTGGCATACCTATGTGTGGTATGATGAAAAGGAAAAACAAAAACATTTCCTCAGGCACACCCTAAGAGACTCTTTATCAAGAACCTGGAGATCGATTAAAAAGAAATTTGACGATAAAATACCGAGATGGGTGTCCCCTTTAGAAGCCTTCATATTGCCAAACCTAATGACGGACAACAAGACCGCCTGCTATGAAATACTTCTCACAAAAGATAATGAATTGAAAGATTTTGAAGCTTTACAGGCATTGAATATTAACTTATCAGCCTGGGAGAAACTACAACTAAAATCAAGATTCGTGAAAGATAAGACAAAGGGTTTTGCCACAGCAAATACGAACTTAGATAAAATTTGGCTACCGTCTGCAAATAAATTAATACAAAAAATATA
>NW_015204543.1:0-536 GCF_001447785.1 Gekko japonicus | reverse complement strand
TCCTGGAATTACAACTGACTATAGAGATCCGTTCCCCTGGAGATAATAGCTGCTTTGAAGAGTGGACTCTATGGCATTATATCCCGTGGAGGTCCCTCCCCTCTCAGTTTGGTGTAGGGGTTAGGAGCACGGACTCTAATCTTGGAGAACCGGGTCTGATTCCCCACTCCTCCACATGTAGCTGCTGGTGTGACCTTGGGTCAGTCACGAAGTCTATCAGAGCTGTTCAGAGCTGTTCTCAAAAGAGCAGTCCTCAAAAGAGCTCTCTCAGTCCCACCTACCTCACAGGGTGTCCGTTGTGGGGAGGGGAAGGGAAAGGAGATTGTAAGCCACTCTGAGACTCTGAGTGAAGGGTGAAGTATAAATCCAATCTCCTTCTCCTCCTCCTCCTTCTTCTCAAGCCCCACCTTCCTCAGGCTCCACCCCCAATATTTAGGAATTTCCTATCCTGAAGGTAGCAGTCCTAGCAGTGATGGGGTAGGGGTCTTAAGCGCCTCCTATCAAACTAAAGTAGCCACCCTCCAGGTGGTAAAGAT
>NW_015204542.1:0-496 GCF_001447785.1 Gekko japonicus | reverse complement strand
AGCTCATATTTGTAGTCTGGAGATCTGGCAGGGGGCACCCTGGATGTTCAGTGGCATCATCGTACTAGTCACATCATGCAGGGGACACTCTAGCATTTGGCTTGAATCTCTATGGTCACCAAATGCTAGAGCATCTCCTCCCTAATATTCCCAGCGCGATGACGTCACCTCCGAGTGATATCATTGCACCGGGCATATCAGGTATGGCAGGGCTCTTTGGGGCAGGGCTCCCCCCCCGCCAGCCAGCTGGCCTGTGGTGGATTGGGGGGGCGAAATTGGGGGGACCCCTGCCCCCGTCGGAGGGATAGCAACCCCAATCCATTGTAATTCCAGGAGATTTTCAGGCCCCACGTGGAAACTGGCAACCCTACGTGTGTAGTGGGGGGGAGTATGCATTTTGGGTACCAGCGGCTTAGTTACGATGACAGCTGCCCCCCAAAAAGCCTGTGCACCGCCTAAATGCTTCCCATTTCTTCCCCTCGTCCAGAGATGTCTT
>NW_015204541.1:0-493 GCF_001447785.1 Gekko japonicus | reverse complement strand
GGGGTTTCGCAGGAGCCACGCGGCGACATCGGGGCTTCCGAGTTGTTGGGGATGATCTGGCGTCTCGCGGTAACCCACTCGCTTCGATTCTTCCTTTCCCCCTGCAAACTCAGACCGGCGGCTTCGCGTGGTGGGTAATGCTCCGTAATGCGTAGCTCACAGATTTTCAGCCGGCGGGGGCTTTCTGGGGGTCCCTGCATGGCCCCAGAGAAAGCAAGGAAGGGGTCCTGCTCCGATAGTAGCAGCAGAGGCACACACAGCCCAAGGGCAGGGAACGGAAGGGCTCTCCTGTGGGCACACGCAGAGGGCATTCTGTTCAGGTACCCAGCAGGCCCACGCAGCAGCTGCCAACGGAGAAGGCTCTACCTGCTTCAGAAAACACAGCCGCTCAGACGCCAATTTCAGCCAACTCTCCAGAAGAGCCCCTGGACTCCGTTGTTCATAGTTCGGCGTCGACGTCGGACGAAGAGTCTGAATAGTCGGCAACCAGCGA
>NW_015204540.1:0-581 GCF_001447785.1 Gekko japonicus | reverse complement strand
AAGGCCTGGCGTGATCTTGTCCATCGGGTTGCGAAGAGGTAGACTCGACTGTGCGACTGAACTTCAACAAAAATCCTGACACATGCAAGATAAGAGATGGGCACAAACTGGGAAAACATGGTTCGGTTCGGCTCATGGTTCGTAGCTCGCCTGGTTCGTGAAGCATGAACTTTTAAGAGCTAAATGTGAGGTTCATGATTCGGTAGATTGACACACACACCCTTGATGTGTTAGGGACACCAAACTCACAGGGGATCTCTGGCTGACTCTCCTCTTCCTCTACTTGCCCTCCAAGTTTGATGAGGATTGGATTTATGGGGTCCAAGTTACAGCCCCCCAAAGAAGGTGCTCCTATGGAGGGAAAAACAGCAAAAAAGCAAGGACAACAGAAGCCATGCAGAACAGAATCGAAGTCCCAGAGAATCTCTGCAGTAGAAACTGAAGGTGGTGGGGGATGCATTTTTGCAAGCCCAGCAGAACAAGTGCAATGTGCAGCCCAGCTGAACCAGTGCCACTGTGGCAGTGAAACCCCAACGGGACTAAGGTCAAGCTAGGAAACTGCTTTTGGGAGCAATGTCAGG
>NW_015204539.1:0-462 GCF_001447785.1 Gekko japonicus | reverse complement strand
TCCCAAGCCGCAGCGCTCCCGCGCGGGCCCAAATAACGCAGCAACGGGGCTCTCCCGGCATTCCCCAAGCCGCAGTGCTCCCACGCGGGCCCACTAAACACAGCAACGGAGCTCTCCTGGCGTCCCCCAAGCTGCAGTGCTCCCACGCGGGCCCAAGGGATGTGGTGATGGGGCTCTCCCGGCATCCCCCGAGCCGCAGCACTTCCATGCTGGCCCGAAAGACGCTGCGACGGGGCTCTTCGGTGTCCCCCAAGTCGCAGCACTCCTGTGCAGAATTTGGGGATGGGGGGGCAGGGCTCTCCGGCATCCCCCGAGCTACAGCGCTCCTGCGCGGGCCCGGGGAACATGGTGGCGGGGCTCTCCAGCCTCCTCTGAGCCGCAGCGCTCCTGGCACCTTGCACTTTATGTTTGGTATAATTTGTATAATAAACGAAGATGTTTTATGTGTTGCTCTATGTATTT
>NW_015204538.1:0-502 GCF_001447785.1 Gekko japonicus | reverse complement strand
GTCGAGTCACTCCTACCTTTCCCAGAAATGCTGGCTACCTTTGGCACACCATTATGTGCCCATTAAGCAGCAGCAATGACTATGATTTGCCAGCTGGACCAGAAAAGTTATTTGATTGGTGATTTCCCCCCATTATATAGTGATTCCATGTATTGTTATGCCACATATTTATGGGAGGTCCTGCCAAGTCGGAGACAACTCTAGTGAGGACCGGGAGAAGTGGGACTGTACTGGGCATTACGAAGCAGTTTGGATTGTTCCTGAAAAGCATTTTTCTTTCTGTTTGACTCCTAGGCTCTACACATGCTAAGTGGCCATTGGAACAAAACTGATTTGTGTTTTTAGTGTGCATGTCAAGGGTGCAAAACCGTTTGCTTGAAAATAAATATGTGGTTGACAGAAAGGGGGAGTGTGCTATTCATACCTCTCCTGTTAAAATTCACAACAGTATCATAAGGTATAAGAAAACCCAACTACAATGCATGTTCTTAAGTTCAACAGA
>NW_015204537.1:0-560 GCF_001447785.1 Gekko japonicus | reverse complement strand
AACAGACACACTGTGAGGTCGGTGGGGCTACAGCTTATCAGAGCTACAGCTTGCCCAAGGCCATCCAGCCAGGTGCAAGTGGAGGAGTGGGGAATCAAACCCGGTTCTCCCAGATTAGAGCGGGATCCCAAAATCGCCTGGTTCTTCCGGGCCCTAAAGAAGCCAGGCTGGCTACAACAATGGGCCAGGGCCTTCTCAGTGGCGGCTCCTTACTGGTGGAATGAGCTGTAAAACGGAGTTCTTCCACCAGGCTTTCAGATAGGGTACCGCCTTTAACATCACGGCCCTGGCCCGAACACCACCCTCATCACCAACCTGACGTCCCAACAGCCTGGCAGGTCCCTGGACCAAGGGGTAGGCGACCATTCAAATGCTGAGAGAATGCTGCCATCTTTTATTATATTTATGCTCTGAGTAGGTCTGGTTTTATATACTGTGATTTTAACTTAATTCCGGTTTTGGTAAATTCTGGAGTTTAAATGTGTGTATTTATATGTATGATCTGGAAGCCACCCTGAGCCTGCTAGGGCGGGGAAGGCGGGATAAAAATCTAACAAATA
>NW_015204536.1:0-500 GCF_001447785.1 Gekko japonicus | reverse complement strand
CTATCTAACTAAAGAAGGATCTGGACTACCGGAACCAGTACCCTTTCAGCACCCCCAGTATCAACTGGCAGTGGCACGATTAGAGAAGCAGAAACCCAACAGAAAAGCCCACAAGTGGTTACAATCCAAAACGCGAGAGGCAATGTTCTTCAAACCATCTTGGGTTTCCCTTCTTTGTAGATTTCCTGTCTGACTCCTGTGAACAGGTCTTTTATCTATGGAAGTTGTGCTTGCATTAAGGCGGGATTTTCTTTGCCACAACAAAATCTGACAATGGACAGCTGGTCTCCCTCTAAAGGCTCACTGTGTAGCCGTGGGCTGCAGTCATATGACTCTGTGCCAGGATCACGACTCAATTGCCTATTGAACAGATGTCTGGCTCCGATTTAGGGGAAACTTGGAAAGGAACTGCTGCTGTGCATTTCCACAAGCAGCGAGACATTCCAGGGAAAAAGCTACCAGGACTACACCTGGTTGGATTCTCTGGACTTGGTACTGCC
>NW_015204535.1:0-494 GCF_001447785.1 Gekko japonicus | reverse complement strand
TGCCAGGACAACACTTCCTGTTTGGAATAGGAAGTGACATCATGATGCTTTAAGAATTTTCAAATTTATGGTTAAAAATTGCTAGAGCACCATGTCACTTCCTGTTCTAAAACAGAAAGTAACTTTCCAGCGGTCTTCACCCCCAGTGATTGCCAGACAAGGGATTGCAACTCTAAGTGTTGGACTAGGACCTGGGAGACCCAGGTTCAAGCCCCCACTAGGCTTCCCAATTGTCCAGGTCCTGTAGGAGCCTCTGCCCCCAACTCCAGTTTCCCACCCTGTAGAAATTGAGGAGTGGGGGGAAATGGCCTCCATAGTGACACACTAGGAATTTCCCCCAGTCTGTATGGTATTTACCAAAGAGATAGAGAAAATTCATAGAGCATCACCCAGAAATGACATCATGTCATCCCCAAAGTCCACTGTCATCAGGTACCACCCCCAAAATCTCCCATTATCTGCTAGATCCCCACTCGGCCATGGAAGCTCGCTGG
>NW_015204534.1:0-505 GCF_001447785.1 Gekko japonicus | reverse complement strand
ACATTGGCGTCTCTTATGTTCTTGTGAGTCTGAAGACAGCATATCTATTTCTGAAAGTTCTTCTGAAGAATCTGACTCTGAAAAAGGAGAGGTATTTCCTAAAACTCTTAAAAGTCTAACTGAAATATGATAAGAATAAACACAGGAGATAATTAATGCATGTAATGAAATTCTGAAAGGTTATTTTGTATTTGAAACTATGATGTACTCAATTTGGCTAAATGGGCTTGTTTTAGCTTTATTAATCTTAAAATAGGGCAGCCAGTTTTATTCCTGTACTCTTTTCTTTTCTATCGATAATGGTAGAAATGACTATTAAGAATCTTGTAGGTATGATGATACGTGCCTTATCTTTATGTGTTATTGGTTAGTGTTATAGTATCCCATATTTCCCTTTCCCTTTGTAGTTTTTTTTTAATAAAGTTTTATTGATATGTTTTTGTAGTTTTGTAGCAATCAACTGACAGTCCCAAAATTAAGGAGAGCTTTTACTTTGGCAAGACTG
>NW_015204533.1:0-498 GCF_001447785.1 Gekko japonicus | reverse complement strand
TCATCCCTATCTAGACGACCTGCTGATTCGATCCAGGTCAAGAGAACAAGTGACATGCGACACGCAAAAAAACCCCAATAGAATGTCTAAGAGAGTTCAGTTTCCTGATCAATATAAAGAAAAGGTCTCTGAAACCTACTCAACAGCTGGAGCACCTAGGTGTGATCACAGACACCAGGTCCACAAAATTATTTCTCACAAAAAACAAGGCAAAAAAGATCTGCTCACTGGCAATTCAAATCATCTCAGCGAGAATGTCTTCCATTTCCATTCTAACCAAAGTGATGGGACTCATGGTGGCAACCTTCGACACACTTCAGTGGGGAAGACTTCATTCCAGACAACTCCAACTGTTCCTGAGACCCTTTCAAAAACACGTTACCCTTTGAATAGACTTTCTGGTGAAGTTTCCTCTACAGGTGAAGACGAGTCTCTGTGTGTGGACACACATCAACAATCTTACTCAAGACAAGACGTTCTGGATCCCAGACAGGACAC
>NW_015204532.1:0-509 GCF_001447785.1 Gekko japonicus | reverse complement strand
CTGGACTCTAAATTTGTTCTACTGCATCAAACCAACACGGCTGACCACCCGGAAATATCTTCCTGCTTAATGTTTGTCACACGAGTCGGATGACCCCCCCTTCGCCATCACTTGATCCTGAACTGGATAGGCATTCCGCCACCGTGTCCCCATTCCCACGAGGAACTGCAAGGGCCTCAGATCATGACGGAGGGAAGAGGTTACTTCACCACCCTCCACTCACCTCCTTCTGGCTGGGTAGTCTTCTGTCTCTCTGGGCGTGATGTTCTCCCAAGGCCAGGACATCCTCCTCGGCCCTTGTCTCTGTTCCCCCTTTTATTCCCCCTCTGTGCCACCTGACCTCCCTCATGTTCCTCCCTCCACCCCCCTCTGAAGGCTCCACCCCCCCTTTTTAGGCAACAACGCTGGGCCTCAGACATGGTCCTGTAGTGGTCTCGTTGCTCTCTCCAGGGAGCTCAGAGTCGTGGGTGTGCTCTTCCTCCTCCGCCCATGTTTTCCCCTGCCCCACC
>NW_015204531.1:0-494 GCF_001447785.1 Gekko japonicus | reverse complement strand
AATAGAATGTTTAATCTCACAGAGAATCTCGCTGTACAAAAACACACAGAGAATTCATTACCTGGATACGGAGTTGTGAGAAAGATAGAAGGGAAGTTCTATCCCACTCCAGTGCACACACAATTTTGTTTAAAAAGGAACTCTCAAAAGCTCCCCCAAACCTGAGACTTGGGACAAATTAAGGAGACTTTTTTCAATGATAGAGACCAGAACAGAGAGACGTCTCTGGTAAACAGTTAAGATGTATGAACTTAAAGTTTCTTTATATTTCTTTTAAAACCCTGTTCCTTTATAAATACACAGGTTCACACAGAGTGTGAGGCTCCCCCACCCCCCAAGACAGTCTCCCTGCCATCTGCCATCCTGCCACCAAAGAAGGCAACTGGCCCACCGGCCTCAGAATTGAGGAGGGCGCTCCTCCTCTTCCTTCCCCAGACTGGCTCTATGCACGGACACACGCCCGCACACACTCTCTCTGGCTGCCCCTGGTCTGA
>NW_015204530.1:0-736 GCF_001447785.1 Gekko japonicus | reverse complement strand
CTCCAGTGAGTGCTCCCTTCTCATTCGATAGCCAAACCATTTGAGCTTCAGTTTCATTATCTGGCCATCCAGGGAACAGTCAGGGTTGATTTCTTTTAGGATGGACTGATTGGATCTCCTTGCAGTCCAGGTAAAGGTAAAGGTTCCCTTGCTCGAAAGCCAGTTGAATCCGACTCTAGGGCTGCGGTGCTATTCTCCGTTTCAAAGCCGAAGAGCCAGCGCTGTCCGAAGACGTTTCCGTGATCATGTGGCCGGCATGACTAAACACCAAGGCGCACGGAACGCTGTTACCTTCCCACCGAAGTGGTACCTATTTATCTACTTGCTCTACTTGCAATTTCTTGCTTTCGAATTGCTAGGTTGGCAGGAGCTGGAACTAGAGATGGGAGCTCACTCCATCATACGGCACCTGGGTCTCGAACTGCTGAACTACCAACCTTCCACAGCCTGCAGCTCAGCGTCTTAACCACTTGAGCCACCGCAGCTCCTACCTTGCAGTCCAAGGGACTCTCAATTTCATTACTACTGGGAATACCATTGCTTTGACCACACGGACTTGTATTGGCAGGGTGACGTCTCTACTTTTTATTCTGCTGTCTTGGTTTGCCATCGCTTTCCTCCCAAGGAGCAGTCAGCATATACTGAATCAGATCCTTGGGAGGAGTCTAAGAAGGGTGGAGTTGGGGGAGGGGAGAGACTTCACTGAGGAATAATTCCATAGAATCCACCTTCCAAC
>NW_015204529.1:0-542 GCF_001447785.1 Gekko japonicus | reverse complement strand
TCTGATCCTTTGTTAGCGCGATCTAACATGATCCCTTCAGGGGGTGGGCCCCTCCACAGAACCAAGAGTTAAGGTGTTTTCTCCACCCCCGCTCACCAGCTACGGAGAGACTTACATGGGTACCCAACTTGATGTATTGGAAGCACTATCTACCAGCCTATCTAAAACACGCGTAATGTCCGCTACCTTTGCACCAGGCCCTCCACCCACCACTTCGGCCCCGCCCTCCCTTCTTAGGCTAGGACGCTGAGCTGGGGCCACGGTCTCCTTCCATTTCCCTCTCTCCGGCCCCAGCAGCTGCGCTCGCCCCACATCTCTCTCCCTCCAGGCAGCTCGGGGCTGAGGGCGTGCAGCCCGGTGCAGTACATTTCCCCCGGGACATTTCCCTCTGCAGCCTGGCCTCCATTGCTGGTGGCGTTGCCCGGGCGCCTCGGAGGCACCTCGTCGGTTCCCGGGGACAATGGTGTCGGCGCGACTGGTCAGATCCAGGCCTCGGTAGGTGCTGCTGAGGTTGGGGCTGGGGTGGTTGGCGGCTCCCGAGT
>NW_015204528.1:0-507 GCF_001447785.1 Gekko japonicus | reverse complement strand
AAATTAGTTTTGCTCTGGAGCCCTCCTTTGGGAGCGAAGGCAGTCTCCTCTCCTCCTTTTTATCATTATGAAAACCCTGTGAAGTAGGTTAGGCAGAGGGTATGTGACTGGCACAAGGCCACCCAGCAAACTTCCCTGGCAGAGCAGGGATTCAAATTTGGATCTCTAACCATTATACCCACCGGCTGTAAGTCGGGGTGCCGGTTTTGGGTTGGGAAATTCCTACAGATCTGGGGGTGGAGTGGAGTTTAGGGAGGACCAGGTTTGGGGAGTGGAGTGCAGAGAACTCAGTGGCCTATAAGGCCATAGAGTCCCCCCTCCAAAGCAGCCCTTTTCTCCAAGGGAGCCGATCTCTCTCATCTGGGGATCAGCTGTAATTCCAGGAGCTCTCCAGGCCCCACCTGGAGGTTGTCCACCCTAACTGTAAGGCAGCCAACATCACACAAGCAATGATATATGACTTGCAAATGCAGGAGAACTGTAGCCACAAGCAGCAGAGCTCTGTCG
>NW_015204527.1:0-527 GCF_001447785.1 Gekko japonicus | reverse complement strand
TATTTGGCAGAGGATTTGACACTTTAATGGTGGTCTGGACACGGCTGGGGCGATGGCACGCATGCCCACAGAGAGGGCTCTGAGTGCCACCTCCGGCACCCGTGCCATAGGTTCGCCACCACTGCTCTAAGCTGTGGTCTTGTGAGCAATAATTCTACTTTGTGAGCTACTGGCATGAAAGCTGTGAGCGAACCATTTGGCCGCTGCATCAGTGAGCTTGCTCTGGAGCCCTCCTTCCCGAGCGGAGACAAAAGTGTGTGAGCCGGAGGCTAAGAAACTGTGAGCTAGCTCACACTGACCCAGCTTAGAGGGAACACTGGGAAGCCAAGCAGGGCCGGCCCTGGCTAGTATTTGGATAGGAGACCTTCAAGGCAATGGCACACGGCCTCGGGGAGCCTCTTGCACGGAAAATCCCATTGGGGTCGCCCTAAGAGAGCCACGACTTGGAGGCGCTTTCCACCGCACGCACAGCACATCGAGCCAGGGCCCCGCCCGTGTAGAAGCAGGTCTCTAGCGAAGGACGGACC
>NW_015204526.1:0-526 GCF_001447785.1 Gekko japonicus | reverse complement strand
TACCTGATGGTGATTAAACCTGTTTTATTCTCCTTTCATTACTGACTTGTAGTTAATTTTGACCCGAACATTAGCGGTGCTTTTTAATTTTTTATGATTGCTCTGCTGTATTCTATATTTTGTAATGGCCAATGGCTTAATACAATAAACCACTTCTTCTTCTTCTCCAGTTTTAAAATTGTTTGGTCGCTGAAGGGTCTGGTTCAGTATGAGGCAGCGACGTGCATCCATGTGTGTGTTCATTTTTTGATATGGGTTGTTCCCTGTTGGGTCAAAGGAAGTCACGGCCCTCAGTTTGCAAGACTGTTAAGGATAGGATGTTTTGGACATTCTGGACTCGCTGGTGGACTTCCTGATGGCACCTGGGTTTTGGCCACTGTGTGACACAGAGTGTCGGACCGGATGGGCCATTCGACTGATCCAACATGGCTTCTCTTATGTTCTTACGGAGGTCTTATGTTCTTACGGCCAGAAGTCAGAAGTGACTTAGAGTCCTTGAATCACATAGAGGCCATCTAGTCCAACC
>NW_015204525.1:0-516 GCF_001447785.1 Gekko japonicus | reverse complement strand
CATGTCCATCTTTCTCCCCTGCATCCATCTTTTCACAGCTAGATTTGAGTCCAATAGCACTTTAGAGACCAACAAGATTTGTTGAGTATACACTTTCCAGAGTCAAACCTCCCTTCGTTAGAATATGATGACGGGAACTTCGATTCTTGAAAGCTTAGACCCTACCCTGACCTGGATAGCCCAGGCAAGCTCGATCTTGTCAGATCTAGGAAACTAAGCAGGGCTGACTCAGGCAAGTATTTGGAAGGGAGACCTCCAAGGAATACCAGGGCCGGGAGGCCGGAGGCAGGCGATCAAGCTACTTCTCCGAATGTCCTCCATGCCCCAGTAGGAGTTGCCAGAGGTTGTAATGACTTCCAGGTAAAGGTGCGCACACACGTACACACAGAGAGACACAAAAATGTAAAACAACCCAAACCGGACCATGAAGGCTTAGACCCCGAAAGCCTTGTTGGTCTCTAGGGTGCTACCAGACTCTAGTTGCTCTACTGAAGACCACCATGGCTACCTCCTGAA
>NW_015204524.1:0-511 GCF_001447785.1 Gekko japonicus | reverse complement strand
TTTCCCTGTTCATTTTCATTATAATATTACCACTTCATAGATTCCCCCCCCATTTTTTTAATAAATGAACAAATTAATGCATATATGGCGATCATCACCAGAAGTCTTCCTCTGATTTTTCCAGTAGTAATAGAGGTGTGTGTGTGAGGTTTGGCCGCATACACACACACACACACACACACACAAAATTAAGTTTAAAATTTTGGCCAATGGCAGCTGTAGCAGATTCCAAGAAACCCCTTTTCCTTAGTCAACTGAAGCTATGCTTGGAATGCATAGATTATGATATCCAAAATGCACTATTGTTTCATGCAAAATAAAACCAAGCTTTGTCAGAAAATTATTTATCTTCTTACCTCCCCTTCCACTTCCCTGAGAAATAATGGTGTTATAAGTTTAGCTACTGCACTCACCCTGAATTTGTGGCAATGGACTTTAATGACTGGAGATTTTTTTTTTCCCCTGATGGCCTGGAATCCGTTTTTCAGAAGGTGACACTCAGGACTTTTTT
>NW_015204523.1:0-507 GCF_001447785.1 Gekko japonicus | reverse complement strand
AATGCAAAAGTGAGTGTTGAAGACATGGGAGGGTATGAGATACCTGGCAGATTGGTATAAATGGCCAGTGTTCTATGTTTGGACTGGCAGATCACAAGTTGTGCAAGACTACACTTACCTACGCAGTAATGTACATCAGGGGTCCTCAGCCTTTTAAGCCTGGGGGCACCTTTGGAATCCTGACACAATATTGTGGGTGCTGCCACAAAATGGCTGCCACAGGAGGCGGAGTCAGCCAGAAAATGGCTGCTGAAGTTTAAATATCTGCACAGGAAATCAAAACTCCAATGGCCAATCAGAAGCTTTGCTGGGCAAAAGCCCCACCTGGCTCCACCCACTTTCTAAACACATTAGGCAGGCACCATGAAAGATGTCAGCAGACATCGTGGCACCCACAGGCTCCATGTTGGGCACCCCTGATGTACAATATATGGAAGAAACATAACCTCCCAACACGAATATTTACAGGAAAGCTAAGAAAAATGCAAGCAATTTTTGCATCCAGCA
>NW_015204522.1:0-510 GCF_001447785.1 Gekko japonicus | reverse complement strand
CGAGGTCCGGGGAGAATGATCGCCATCGCTGATCCACCAACCGGAAGCCCCGCTTGGCTCCTTCACTGCCTAATCCCTCTGCAGACAGATGTATTATTTATTTAGGGGGCTCTTGCAGAAGAAATGTGGTTTGTGCCCCAAGTTGATTGTGGAAGTGCAAAAAAAAAAAGAGAGAGAGAGAGAGAGAAAGGAGCAAAGAAAGAAACAAAAGAATTCAGAAATAATTATAAGCACAGAGCTGGCTTGTACACTCATTTGCCACAGTCTCAGGAGATGAATTATGGGGAGGGGCCATGGTTCAGTGGTAGAGCATCTGCTTGGCATGCGGAAGGTCACAGATTCAATCCCTGGCATCTCTAGTAAGGATTAGTTCAGACATGATGGAAAACACCTCTGCCTGAGACCCTGGACAGTTTCTGCCAGTCTGAATAGGTAATACCGACCTCTATGGTCCAGGGTGCTGATTCATTATGTAGGGATGCTGTTATGTATTAGGGCTGGAATATTTCA
>NW_015204521.1:0-510 GCF_001447785.1 Gekko japonicus | reverse complement strand
GATTGGTAACATCCATTAGTCTTTGTTCAGTTGCTGTAGATCAGATTCCTCTGTAGTGAACAGGTGGGGGTCAGGATATGCATTGTTGAGGGGGGGGGTGTTGAGGTAAATATTCTATATTGTTAAATTTAGCTTAATATTATACTGTTCTGTTCTTTTCTTTTGATCTGTAACCTTGTAGGCATGATAGATTTCCCCTGTCTTGTGCTCTAGTGTAATCTATAGCAATATAGTCTCTTCCTGTTTAAGAGAACAGACTGTGAATCAACTCCTTGCACACTTAAGATCACTTGCTCACACTAAACACACTTCAACATGCATGCAAAAGAGAGGGACTAACATTATTGAGACTCTGCCCTTTGTACTTGCTCAGAGGCAGCATTTACTTTATATATGTGTGTGTGTGTGTGTGTTTATTGAGTTTTTTACATCTTTACAGTTAGCAACATAGTTACAACACAATCTGACAGTGACTTGACCATAAACCATGGTCTAGCTTACTAGTAACTA
>NW_015204520.1:0-503 GCF_001447785.1 Gekko japonicus | reverse complement strand
TGCTCACAAGACTCCACAGGTTAGGAGGAACATTGGTGCTGTTATCGATTAGAACTTCAGAAAGAGAACTCAAAGCTGCGGACATCAAAAGGTGTCGTCTCCTTAACGGCGTCGCCGACTGCATCGAGAATGGAGGATTTATCTATTTAGTAAGTTTCTATCCCATCTTTCCTTCGAGGGGCGCCGTGCCTCCGGGTCACATCCACCCTGCTAGACCAGCCTGACAGGTTTCAAGCGGCCTACCGAAATCCTCGGCAGGCGGGGATTTGAACCAAGGTCTCCGCAGCCCTACTCCCTAGCAGTCTAAGCAGGAGTCCCCAACAGGGGGCCCGTGGGGGTGGGGGTGGGGCCCAGCGCAGCTTTTGCCTGGCAAGGCTTCTGATTGGGCCTTTGCCCTCCTTTCTGCCCCTCTTCTGTGCTAGGGGGCGGGGCCAAGACCCTTTCCAAACCTTTCCATTCCACCCCTGAAAAAATGCATCGTTCGAATCATTTCCCCATCACTA
>NW_015204519.1:0-503 GCF_001447785.1 Gekko japonicus | reverse complement strand
TGCACTCCTGCAGGAAATGACCCTTGGTTCCATCTATAACTTGTGGCCAATAGCCACTGATGGACCTCTGCTCCATATGTTCATCCAATCCCCTCTTGAAGCTGTCAATGTGTGTAGCCACCACCAATTCCTGCAGCAGTGAATTCCGCATCTTAATTACTCTTTGGATGAAGAAGTAATGGTAAACATGAAGGGATGAAGACTGTAAAATGGCTCCAGGAAGTTCAAAAACCCACAGCGTGCAAACCTGCTCTGACTGAGATCTTTCAGGAAAGACTGAGCAAAGCAGGTGCGGGAAAGATTTCAACAAAAACTTGCAAAGTGCTTGAACAGACTATGATGTTGTGCAGGTGCTCTGAAAAAGGCCACTCCAGTTTGGGATGCAAGGCAAAGCAAAAAAACCATACAGAAGCAGAGAGAGAGACAGAGAGAGTCATATCGACATGCTGTCTGTATCCGCAGTGCCATAAGAGAGTTCTGCAGCTAGCCTTCTGTTCTTGGCT
>NW_015204518.1:0-518 GCF_001447785.1 Gekko japonicus | reverse complement strand
AAGCAAGGAGTTAGGGTTGCCTATCTCTAGGTGGGGCCCAGAGATCTCCAAGAATTACAACTGATCTTAAGACTACAGAGATCAGTTCCTATGGAGAAAACAGTTGATTTGGAGGGTGGAACTCTGTGGCATTATGTCCGAGGTCCATGTCCACCCTAAATAAGCTCCACCCCTAAATCTCCAGGAATTTCCTATACCAGAATTTGCAATCCTAGTGTAGGGTTGATCATGGGTGGGAGCGAAGACCAGCATGGAAGACCAGGGCTGCTGTGGAGAGGAAGACAATGGCCAACCACCTCTCCTCATCTTTTGCCTGGGAATTTATGTATTTACCGTTCATCTTTTTCACTGGGACTCAAGGGGGATTGGTGGTTCAAAGTGCTGTGAAGTCACAACCGATTTGTGGTGACCTTTGTCTGCAGTTTGTAGAATCTTGAAATGCAATACAGGAGGTAGTGATACAGATCTGACTAGATTAGTAACCAGCGCCTTTCCCACATTCTCATTTTCCTCACTTG
>NW_015204517.1:0-521 GCF_001447785.1 Gekko japonicus | reverse complement strand
CCACGCCCCTTGCCTATGTGTGCACGGATGGACACGGGGCCTGTGCGTGCTGGGGGTGGCACCGGTGTTCCCGAGGGCCCTTCCCCTCATCGGCCCACGGTGGCATGTTCACGGTGCCCTCGTGACAGGAGTGGTCTGTCCCGCAGGTGACCAGGCGGCGGAGGAGGAGGCAGTGGCCACGGCTGGGTCCGCCGTGGTCATCAGTTCGGCCCCCGAGATGGATCCAGGTAGGTACAACCGCCTGTAGGCCTGGCGGGTGTCACATAGGTGGAGCATGACTGGGTGTCTCATCCCTGCAGGGGAGGGGCCATGCCCTGGGCCCTCGGTACCACCGGCTGGGGGAGCCATCGCGCGTAGGCTGGATGCCGTGGAGGCGTCGGTCCTGGAGCTACGCGTGGCAGGTGGGCACAACACGGGCATGGGTGGGTCACCCACTGGGTGGCTGGTGCCCGCTGAGGCTTTGGTGGCGGGGCGTCGACCCTGGGGTGAGGAGTCCATTTGCATGGATTGTGTGGGTAAAT
>NW_015204516.1:0-504 GCF_001447785.1 Gekko japonicus | reverse complement strand
ATAAATGACTGCAAAGGGATACATAAGACCGCTGAGGTCTTCCAAATCCATCTGCCCTCGACTGTCCTACTAGACAACATGATCACTGTGACTCTAGTGATGTCATTCACTTTCAAGCATGCAAAGAGGTTCTAGCTGTTGCTGCTGCTGTTCTTCGGTTTACTGTTATTTGCCTTAATGCCTAGAATATTTGGCAGTGTGGATCCTAAGCAGAAATTTCATCTTGTTAAGTCCATTGATGTCAATGGATTTAGAAGGCTGTATCTCCACCTCGAATTGCATCTTTAATGTGCAAATCATTTTATTGTCACCTTCATACCCATACATCCCCCCCAAGATAGATATGACAGTAACTGACATTAAAACAGATTTTTAAAAAAATTTTAAAAAGCTTTTTAAAAAAAGGAGCACCTCAGTTAAAAGCCTGGGTAAGAAGATGTCGTTTTGGTGTGGTGACTAGAGGAAAGTAAGGTCAGGGTGCGATCACATGCAGAATTAGCTGCA
>NW_015204515.1:0-519 GCF_001447785.1 Gekko japonicus | reverse complement strand
AGAGGGGCCAGGGAGGAGAAACGTGCAACGGAACTGAGCGGAGAGAAACGGAGAGCGAGCGAGAGAGGGCGAACAAGAAGTGTCCTGTGCACGCCGGTGGAGGGACTTAAGGGGTGACGTTAACCCCGTCCCCTGCCTATCTGAGGCCCCACGGCAAACTCCTCCTTAACGAACTCCCTCCAACTCCCAGGACCGTCCGCCCTGGAAGCCAGACACCACGGCCACAGGCAGGTCAGCTCCTGGGCCACAGACAGAGCCTGACAAAAACCATGCGTAATATTTGTTCATGTCTTGCGGCTCTTAAACATCTGATGTTTATTTTATGTGGCTCTTACATTAAGCAAGTTTGGCCACCCCTGTTATATAGAGTTCTCCATCTGGGAAAATAAACCGGGCAAAATCTTCGGAACTCTGAGTTATGAAAATAAGGAGGTTGGTGAGACGGGGAAAGTCAGCAAAACATGCCGTTAAGTCGTCAACGACGCGTGGTGACCCTATGAAATTCCACCTTATGGAGTT
>NW_015204514.1:0-528 GCF_001447785.1 Gekko japonicus | reverse complement strand
CTTCTCAACGACTTCTCTTTCCATGTCAAGCAGCAGCCTGGATGCTGTGCCTTGCCTATTACCATATCTAGATTAGCCTGGTCTCTTCTTCAGGGAATCAACTGAGGCAAAATAGGCATTGAGACTTTTTGCTTTCTCTCTGTCCTCTGTCAGAGTTTCTCTATTTTCACCCAACAGTTTTCACCTCTTTTATCTTGTGTTTGTTCCCCACGTATCTGAAGATTTTCTTCTTGTAGCGAGCCTCCCTGGCCAGCTTTACCCCACTGTGGGCTTTGGTCTCTCTGATGGCTGACTTACAGTGCCTAGCAACTCGCAGATACTCTTCTTTAGAGGTATGTCCTTGCCTCCATTTCGTGAACATATCCTTTTTCTCCCTTAGCACATCATGCAGTTCTCTGTTCATCCAAATTGGCTTCTTGGATCCCCTACCATGTTTCTCTCTTGTTGGCTGATTTTCTTATTCCACGTCCACACTGCTTCTTTCAGTATATAGATACACTTGTGACACTTACATACCTGGTTTTCCCT
>NW_015204513.1:0-512 GCF_001447785.1 Gekko japonicus | reverse complement strand
CCCCTGGTAGAGGCGGGGGTTCCCCACCATCAGGCACTGCCCCCCAGCCGCCTACCAGCCTGCAGTGGGGGGACATACCTGGAGAAAGAGAAAGGCCCAGTACTCAATACATACTGGGGTCACACACGAAGTAACATCATCACACCAGCAACATCCAGGTGACTCTGGTATTGGGGCAAAAACTCTATGGTAGAAGCTGGTTTTCTTATAGAGTTTTTGCTAAAATACCAGAGCATCAACTGGACGTCACAGTGCGATGACATCACTTCCTGTGTGATGCCAGCAATGAGGCCTAGGCCTTTCTCTTTCTCCAGGCAAGCCCCCCCCATCCCCCTAACTGGCAACCGTAAGTATTTGTGTTTAAGAATGAGCCCTGCTCTGCAGGGAAGGGTGGGCTAGAAATTCAAATGAGACATTCTGTGCTTTGCACTTGAAGTATACATTCCTGTCTTAGGTGAGATCCCTGAGTCTAAAATTGCTTACCCATTAATTAAATGGGTAAGTATAGAAAG
>NW_015204512.1:0-515 GCF_001447785.1 Gekko japonicus | reverse complement strand
TGCCAGGGGTTGCTCTACCGAGTATCGCCGATTGCCTCCACCATCACTGCTCTGCCGCCGATGTTCTCCTGCTACCGTTTTTCGCCATCTCCGCACCGCCACCACACACCTTATTGAAGGAGGGTGCCCCCTACCCATCTAAGGGTAGGTACCCATTTCTCTACTTACTTTTAGGTGTTACTTGCTTTCGAGCCGTTGGGTGGGCGGGATCTGGGACTAGGGTTGGGAGCTCACTCCAACCCCGGTGATTCTCGAACAGCCACAGTGTTGTTCATAGTTGTTAAAGCAGGCGTTCTATCGTCTGCGCCACCGCTCCCTCATCACATGAGACCTCGTATGAAAGCGGTCAGGTCACCCGGATGAACCATGCTGGAACCCAGGTGGGACCCCTGCCATAGTTTCTGGTGTATACAGGGTCTTCTGGAATGAACCCTCACGGAGCCTCTTAGGCCTCAGGGCTTGTGCTGTATTCTGGTGCCTGGTCCAGGTGCAGATGGTCTAGCCAAGTTGTTAGG
>NW_015204511.1:0-510 GCF_001447785.1 Gekko japonicus | reverse complement strand
AGGGTTTGGGAAAGGAAGGGACGTCAGCAGGATGCAATGCCATGGAGTACACCCTCCTTCATCGGAGGGAGCACGGCGCCTCCATGGCATGACTCCAGAGACAAAGGAGGTTTAAAGTTTTTTTTTTAAAACCCTCTCTGGAGATGCATGGCTGAGGCTGCACACTCTCTCCATTGAAGGGAGGGTTTTAAACTCTGTTTAAACCAGACAGCCCAGCAGAGCCCACAAAACAGCTGATTCTGCAGGGAGTCTCCCCACAGGCTCAGATGGGGCTCTGCTGGGCTGCCCAGCTTCAACCGGACAGCCCAGCAGAACCCTCAAAGCCTTTTCACTCCCTCAGGCACCCCGCTGCTACAGCGCACCTAGGGGAGTGAAGTTTCTGTGGGAAGGTAGTTTAAACTTCCTTCCCTTGGCTTTCCCAGGTGCCCTGTGGTTGTGGGGCACCTGGGGAAGCCAGTCCCAGGAGGGAAGGCAGGTTATGCTGCCTTCCCTTGGCTTCCCCATGTGCCC
>NW_015204510.1:0-521 GCF_001447785.1 Gekko japonicus | reverse complement strand
TGCATCGTGAAGGTTGCTCAGGTATCTCACGCCCTGGTACATGGCTCTTTCTTGCACCATGATGAGCAGGACCGTGGTTCCCTCGCTTTACAGGGCTGCCAGGGACTTCATGAAGGAACAATTGTCCCGTGCTGCAGGGAGGGCTGTTCACTTCACATTGGATATCTGGACCTCCGAACAGGGGCATGAAGTGTATCTCTCACTGACTGCCCACTGGTGGCAACCTGGTGACATTGTGGGTGGTGGGTGGGCAATAGCTGATAGACAGAGCCCCCAGGCTGGCTACTGCATACTCTGCTGCATGTCAAACCACTCGACATGCCGCACACAGGGGCCGACAGTGGAGCCATCATCAGTAGGCAATGAGAAGAGTGGGTAGGTAGTGACATCACCATGGGCTTCCTGGCGACAGATGGTGACACCGAAATGACGGCGGTGGTCGAGGCAGCAGGCCACAGGCACGATCACTATAAGGCCCACCTTCTCCACCTAATGATGAAGGATGCCTTGGGCCAGGGATC
>NW_015204509.1:0-534 GCF_001447785.1 Gekko japonicus | reverse complement strand
TGTTAACACTGTCAAGAATTCCTCCCATCATTAAGGCCAGGGAGTGTTTGCCATTCCGATCTCTTTTGGCCTTCAAAGGAAGTTAATACAGAAACATTCTCACTGTAGTAACTGTCCGGTAGTATGTGCTATGTAACCATGTGCTACAGTAACCATTTGCTATGTAACCATGACGTATAAATGGGGCTGGATCAGAGGTCTTGTTTCCAGCTTGGCAAAGTAATGTCAGTTCTGTCAAGGAGCTTCAACCATCCTGTGAACTTTTCTGATTTCCAGAATAAAGCCTTTTAATGGACTTCTCTGCATCTGAGAGTTTACTGTAGTGGCTGACAACCTGCCCCAAACTTCAGTTCACGAACCACGAACCAGCCAAAATTCATCATAAACCTCCGCTTGTGAGCCAGTTTGTGCCCATTCCTACCTTTGAGTAGCTACTCTGGACAATGGTCTCCCATTGAAATATTTCCCTGGGCTGGCCCTTCCTTAGCCTCTGAAATCCGACAAGATTGGGCTAAACTGGGCCATCCAGGTCAG
>NW_015204508.1:0-523 GCF_001447785.1 Gekko japonicus | reverse complement strand
TGGTCTTCTGTTCCTCAGTCTATTCTAAACCCTTCAGATTAGACCTTCCAGTGATCCATTGCGACTAACAGCTGCAGATTCTCAAGCAACACATTTCCATTGAAAGCTATGTGGACTGTGGCGGAATGAACCTGCTTTGGCCTGCAGGCCCTGTTCCACCCTGCCCTCCAAGGTTTCCCCAACACCTGGAGAGGCTTCTCTCTCTCTCCAGGAACCCGCTGCCACCACCTGACCTTTGTAGGAATTGCCCACTGGGAGGGTCAGGACTCCCAGCTTCCCTTCTAAGTTCTGAGGCCTTGCCTCTGTGTCTCCCACTGCCCAGTGCCTGGTCACCACAGGGACTGTTTGCTGCCTTATGCACCCCTGGAGGAATAGCCACTTGCCAATTGCCTGTCTTTCCCCTGGCACTCCTTTTAAAATAGTATGTCCAAGCAGTCTTTACGGTACAAAAAAACACTACCAGCATCCAAAGTTACACAGTAATTATTAAAGACAAAATGTTCACAAGTATACTTTTAGCACA
>NW_015204507.1:0-518 GCF_001447785.1 Gekko japonicus | reverse complement strand
TCATATAACCATATATAGTTAATGGGAGATTATATTAAAGTACTTAGACAAAGGTTAAATTAGTAGAAAATAAGATTTGTATATCTATATCCTTTCAAAATATTATATACATAAGGTGGAAACATTTACATAGTCTTAGATTATGTATGAGGTAGGTTAATAGGAAAAATGATATGTGTTAATGTACTCATTTTATATTTGTTTGTCTTGAAAATAAAAAAATATATATTAAGAAAAGCAATCCATAGCCTACATTCATGCATTGTGTCACAATAGCATTTTTCCAGTCACTTCAACAGGGAGGTCTCTCCCCGAAGATTTACAAAAAAGCATTTCTTGGATTACGGAACCCACCTGATAAAGTACCGGAGCAGATCAACCAATCCAGACTGGAATCCAGAGCCAGCCTTCTGCAAGATGGATCCAAGAATGGCAATGACAGAACACCATTGGTGGTCACCTACGACTCACAACTTAGATCACTTCAACATGTCATCAGTGGCCCTTCTCTTTCACAG
>NW_015204506.1:0-517 GCF_001447785.1 Gekko japonicus | reverse complement strand
ATCCACATCAGGGCCACCAAGGTGCCTAAGACTAAAAACATACATCATGAAATCATGTTGAAAGAAACATTAAAACCAAACAAAAGCATGTCCTTAAAATCAAATCTACAATACAAAAAGAAAAAAAACACCCCAAAGACAAAAGCATAAAAACAACAATTAAGGAATCATTAAGGGAATGGTAGATGAAAGAAGGAAGTCTTCATCCATTGGTGGATAATGGCAACCAGATGGAAAAAGTGTCTCTCCCTGGAAAGAGAATGCCAGTGTTTTGTTGTCACAGGTGAGAAGACCATCTTTTGGGTTGCCAAATGCCTGATCTCAGAAGGTGGGGGTATCCAAAGGAGGCCCGGGAAGATGACAGCAATATAGGGCTGCCAAACCCCAGCTGGGGGTGGGGGATATGCTGCACCAAGGTCTCGTTGACCCCGCAGCCTCATTTCCTTACCGGAAGTGACAAAAGGTATCTCTAGGAATTGCCAGAAATGCTATGGGTTTACCATAGAGTTTCCAGTGA
>NW_015204505.1:0-576 GCF_001447785.1 Gekko japonicus | reverse complement strand
AGCAATGATTCAGCTTACAGAAATAGCAGGCTAAGTGCTTATCCACTGGGTCTTGAATGCACACACACACAGCAAAACTTAGCTAGACTTTGAGACAAGATACATAGGTTAAAATGGAGCTGCGGTGGCTCAAGTGGTTAAGACGCTCAACTGCAGGCTGTGGAAGATCAGTAGTTCAGCAGTTCGAGACCTGGGTGCCGCATGATGGAGTGAGCTCCCATCTCTAGTTCCAGCTCCTGCCAACCTAGCAGTTTGAAAGCAAGAAATCGCAAGTAGATAAATAGGTACCACTTCGGTGGGAAGGTAACAGCATTCCGTGCGCCTTGGGTGTTTCGTCATGTCGGCCACATGACCATGGAAACGTCTTTGGACAGTGCTGGCTCTTCGGCTTTGAAACAGAGATGAGCACTGCAACCCTAGAGTTGGATTCGACTGCCTTTCGAGCAAGGGAACCTTTACCTTTACCTTTACCTTTACATAGGTAAAAGTAAATGTCTTATAATTTAATTGCTGGCTATGAGGTTTAAAAAAAAACTAATTACGCCATCTGTGCCTGTTAAGGTGCTTTGGAACTTA
>NW_015204504.1:0-542 GCF_001447785.1 Gekko japonicus | reverse complement strand
AACCACTACACCAAACTGGCTAAAGAGCTATGTACCAAAATTGACAAAAATTAATTTGAACCAATAACATATTTTCCACTGCAAAATGAATACCTTTAATGGAAATTATGGGTACAGTCCTCCCACGTGTGGGTACAGTGATCACCTCCACAAGGAGGTGCAGAAGGCTCAATAGTATCCCTTTTCTCTCCTCTACCCTCAGCAGAGGTGCAGAGATTTCATTTATTTCTTTTGAACATACACTTCTAACAAAACTTTAAACATTGTAAAATATTCACAGCATCCATTACACATAATGACATTTTAAAAGCCTTAGAGGGTTTTTAAAAAACGTATATTAACTAATGTCATACCCAGCAAAACAGAGGTCATTTTTTCCATATAATGAGATGGACATCTAATGATGTCAAGTAAACATGTGAAAGAACATTCTCATGCCTTCAACAGGTGAAGGTGACCTGATTGACACTCTCATGCCTTCAACAGGTGAAGGTGACCTAACTGACAAAATTTCAATTAATATAGGAGTCAAACAGGGCTGC
>NW_015204503.1:0-521 GCF_001447785.1 Gekko japonicus | reverse complement strand
ATTTCCCTGGGCTTGTAAGAAAGGGCCATCGAGAAGTAAGCACTGATGCCGAGGGGCACCTGAAGTGATATCACATCGCCAGTGACGTGGGGACGCTCTGGTATTTGGGCAAAAACTCTATGGTAGAAGTCATTTTTTACCATAGGGATTTTGCCCACATACCAGAGCGTCCCTGCTTTGCTGGCGACACGATGTCACTTCTGGGGTGTGCCAGAAGTGATGTTGCCACATTGCCAGGGAGGCAGACCTAGGCCTCTTTTGCTGCCGGTAAGTCCCCCCATCGGCCAGCTGATCGGTGCCAGGGAGGAGGGGCCCCGGAGGAGGGGCCTGGCATGCCTGTCTTCAAGCCTCTTTAACCTCCTGAGTTGACACGGGAAGGCATGAAGCCGTCTTGCGCGGTGTTGTCTACTCTGATTAGCTGTCCCGCTGGGCACCGGGAGTTAAGTCAGGGAAGGAGAGGAGTGTAGTGGAAGGCTAAGGGAAGCAAGAGCTTTTTGTTCGTAGGCCTAAACTTTGTCAGA
>NW_015204502.1:0-531 GCF_001447785.1 Gekko japonicus | reverse complement strand
TGGAAGGGGGACTCTGTGGCATTATAGCCAGTTGAAGCCCCTCCCCTCCGCCAAACCCTGCCCTGGCTCAGGTTCCACCCCTCAAATCTCCAGGTATTTCCCACCCTGGAGCTGGTAACCCTATTGGCATGTTTGGTGTCCCAGTATAAACATGACACTATCAGGCCTGTAGCGACAGTGGGGCATCTTGGGGCCGCCCCCCCCCCCGACTTCCCATCCAGCTCAGGGCTCCTGAATGGCAGCAGGTGTGGGGAAGGAGTTGGGTATTCCTTTAATTCAATTAGCCAGTGCCCTCGAAGAAATTTAAATATCCCCCGACTTAAAAAATCATGACATCTGATCCCTACTCCAGCCCTCTCTCTCTCTCTCTCTCTCTCTTTCATCGCTTAAAAAAAACTTTTTCTCTCTCGTCGCTCCTGACACAGTGCCTCCCCCAACTTCTTTAAATATCCCCCGAAGTGAAAGATCCTGGCTACGGCCCTGGACACTATGAGTTCAAAGTCACATGACTAAGCTCTTGCCTTGCCTGGG
>NW_015204501.1:0-527 GCF_001447785.1 Gekko japonicus | reverse complement strand
ATGCTGTTTTGGTCATGGACTCCTCCACACGCTCCCAAATCAGTTGGTTCGTTGGTGTGTCACTCAACCGGCTTCTCTACCCACTGGCTGTGTTGTTGGCTGCATTGCTGTCATCCCGCCCACCAAAGCGCCGCCCAGCCTCTCGGCCTTAGTGTGCTCGGAGCCAGCCAAAACGCTCCAGCGGGCGGGCGCTCATCAGGCTAAGCCCGATCCTGCCGGCGCCGCAGCGGACATCGTCAGCCGAGGCCGCTGCAGGTACCTGCTCAGGCTGCAACTGAACGGGGGCCGGTTCGCTGTTGGAACCGAGAGTGATGGAGGCAGCCGGGCGCGAAGCCAGTGGCGGGACCTTACATTGCCCCTTGACCCCGGGCTCTGGGGAGGGAAGAGAAAGCGGGGGACTGGGGGGGGCTCTGTCATGACTTTCTAGGGCTCATTGTCTTCCTTCTACAACAAGCTTTGCTCCTAGTTAAATATAAAATGAAACACACTGGTGGTACGGAGAAGACAGTCAGAAGCTAACAGTTACA
>NW_015204500.1:0-526 GCF_001447785.1 Gekko japonicus | reverse complement strand
CACCTGGACCTGCCCACTTTCTAGAAACATTGGCTGGGTGCCAGAAAAGGTGTCCATGGGTGCCATGAACCCACAGGCACATCTTGGAGACCCCAGTTTTAGTTATTCTGGGCTCCAACATCCACCATGCTTTCCTCTTGTTTGCCATGCAGACTAGAAAGTGATTTTCATGATGGCATGTGCCTCCAGGAATCCACATCTCTAGGGGCTAGGGTTGCCAAGTCGAAAATCGTCGGGAGCGGGGGACTCCCATCCGGCGTCCTCGGATAGTCGTGGCCCCCCTCGAATGGTCGTGGCCCCGCCCCCAGTGTGCCCGGCATCATAACGTCACTTCCTGGTGACGCGCACGCCGGGGTGGGGTTCCCCCCGGGGCCCAATCCGCCGCCGGCGGGGAACGGGCCTCTGGGGCGGGGACTTGGCAGCCTTACTAGGGGCCTAACTAGACACTATGTTTTCCCCCAGGTCCTCTTCAGTCTGTGCGCCACCACAGTATGAATAATCAGTTACACGTTGCAAATTCATGCTG
>NW_015204499.1:0-533 GCF_001447785.1 Gekko japonicus | reverse complement strand
GTTCTCCCGGCAACTGGGAGACTCGGAAATGTCGATGAGTGGGTCGGGCGGCACGGAGCGAGCCGCACTCCGCCTGTCGCCATGCCAGGCCAGTGCAATCCTTTCTCTAATTAGCATATCTTGTTGCATATTCCTTTAAAAGAAATCTGATATCTCTTTCTTGATTTTTTTAACGAAGTCTTGATCTCTGAATAGTCCCATGTTAATCCTCCATCTAGTTCTCTTCTTTTTCTCTTCAAAAAATACCATTACTGGATTATGGTCTGCAAAGGTGTTTGGTAGTATTTCAATACCTATTAACTCATTAAACATTCCTAATGTTGCCCAAACCATATCTATCCTTAACCATGATCTGTGACATGAAGAATAAAATGTAAAATCTTTCTTTATATTTTTCATTCTCCATACATCCAACAAATTATATTCATCTGTTATCTGCATAAATATTTTTAGTAAAGTTGATCCTGATTTATTAATTTTATTTAAGCTTTTTCTATTGAGTTCTGGATCTAAAACACCATTGAAGTCTCCCA
>NW_015204498.1:0-514 GCF_001447785.1 Gekko japonicus | reverse complement strand
AGTTGGAAGGGGCCATACAGACCATCTTAGTCCCAACCCCCTGCCCGATGCAGAAGTGAGAAGGGAGATTATAGTTGCTCTCTATTAGTCCTTGGGAAGGGTAGGGTTCAAATTGAATGCACAATAGCCAAAGCAACTGTTTACAGAAGCAGACTTCTCCAAACTGATCCTCTTTTGGATCCGTTCCATGAATGCCTAAGTTCCTATTTGGGGGGGAAAGATCCTGCATCTCTGGCTGTGCATGCAGTGCCATTGCTGGATTGGGGCTGAACGTGTTCCTGCTGGACAGTTTATTGGCATTGCCCTGTCTGTCGCCAGCTTTGCCGTGTAAACCCAGCCTGCCCCAAAGTGTTTAACTCTGGATCTATTCTATATTTACTTTTGCAGTAGGTCATGGGATTGGTGTTTTGAGGGAAAAAAAATACAAGCTGGGTATCATGAAATACATGACAAGTTGTAGAAAGGTTGGGTTGTTGTTTTTTTTTAAATCCTTTTCTCTATCTGAGCTTTGCAT
>NW_015204497.1:0-512 GCF_001447785.1 Gekko japonicus | reverse complement strand
AGGGGATGAGGGGGGACTTTCCGGGAAGCGGAGAAGAGCACCGCGACGTGCCTACGTCACCTGGAAGTGATGTAGGCACATCAGGGGCGACGCTCTGTTTTTTGGGCCAAAGTCTGTGGTAAAATGGGCCTCAAACCATAGAGTTTTGCCCAAAAACCAGAGTGGCGCCCTGGCATGCCCACCTCACTTCCAGGTGAAGCAGGCATGTCGCCCAATATTGCTGCTGGGGGCTTCTCCATTTTATCCTCACAACAACCCTGTGAGGTAGGTTAGGCTGAGGGGGTGTGACTGGCCCAACGTCGCCAAGTGAGATTCCATGGCATGAGTGGGGATTCGAATCCGTGACTCTCGGATCCTAGTGTGACATCCTAACCACTGCACCACCACACTGCCTCTCCCAAAATACAGGAGAATTTGGAGCAGATTCTGGATAGTAATTTCTGAACAGAGTTACGTAGAACTCTTCTAGAGGTAAAAATCCTCCTTCATACTCTGCGTAAAATAAATATTTT
>NW_015204496.1:0-530 GCF_001447785.1 Gekko japonicus | reverse complement strand
TTGTAAGCTGCTCTGAGACTTCCTTGCGTAGTGAAAGGCGGGGTGTAAATCCAATCCCCCTTTCTTCCTCCTCTGTATCCTCTTGCTTTGTAAATTTGAAAGACGTTGGGGGCACCCTCTAGATGCTCTTTTAAGCACCAACGTCCCGCCCACTCTTGTTCTGTAGAGGCTGGCTTTGGTTAGCCCCGATTAAACGGGTTCTTAGAACTCCTCTTCGCTCCTCACCTTCGTCCCTTTGCCCTCTCTCCACAAGGAACGCCGAGCCTTGGAGAGAAAAGCCGCAGAGCTGGAGGAAGAGTTGAAGGTAAGGCCCACCTGGTTGGCTCAGTCCCTGGGTCTCGTCCATGACGGGGGGGTCTCTCGGACCGGTCAGGGATCGTACGAAACGAGGCTTGACCCCAAACTGACAGGCCTCCTCCGCCTCTCCTTCCTTCCCTCTGGCAGGCTCTTTCAGATCTGAAAGCTGACAACCAGCGTCTGAAGGATGAAAACGCCGCTCTCATCCGTGTCATCAGCAAGCTGTCTAAGTG
>NW_015204495.1:0-524 GCF_001447785.1 Gekko japonicus | reverse complement strand
TGATAAGATTGGGCCAGCCTGGGCCAGCCCAGTCAAGGCAAGAGACTAATAGGGGGGTTGCCATTTGCCTCTCTCTGGATAGTGACCCTGATATTCCTTGGTGGTCTCTCATCCAGGTACTAACTAGGGCCAACCCTTCTTGGTTTCCGAGATCCGATGAGATCTAGCTAGCCTCAGCCGTCCAGGTCAGGGAACCTTGGAAATATCCATCACGAATATGTGACAGGAAATGAACGATGTACTTGTACAGGCCGATGAAAAGCTTGCTGGGAAGATTAAGTGCCGCTGCACAGCTGTGTGTTGCCGTATTCTGCGTTTCTTGCCTTTTGTAAAGAGCTCAGATGCTTTTGCAAACGGAGGCGCAGATCTGATGCTGGAGTCGCATTGCTGTTCCTGCAACCCTGGACACGTCTACGCACCCCTCCGCATTTGCTCAGGGCTTATCTTTCGCAAACTCGGGAGGGGAGAAAAACCCGCTCAGACGATTTGGTTCCGTTTCCCAAATGAAGAGGGAAAGAAATATT
>NW_015204494.1:0-536 GCF_001447785.1 Gekko japonicus | reverse complement strand
ACTGTAACGCTCTCTACATGAGGCTGCCTGTGTCGCAGATTCAGAAGCTGCAGCTGGTGCAAAATGCTGCGGCCCAGCTGTTGATGGGCCTCCCCAAATGGGAGCACATCCAGCCTGGGATCCACGGCAAAGTGCTGGTGCTTACCTTTAAAGCCCTATATGGCCAGGGTCCGACATACCTGAGGGACCACCTTTCCCCATACATACCCTCAAAAGCACTCATACAGTTCTGTAGACCTCATACAGTTCCGCAGGGCCTGCAAGACAGAGCTCTTCCACCAGGTGTTTACTTAGGAACCGCCACTACCACCATCCACCAATGGTGTGGGTAACAACTGGGTAAGAGGATGGCCCTTGAAGATATGCCATGAGATCGCGCTGGGTTGGTTCCACTGGATTGGCCACGTACCAGCTACGGGACACTATCTACCTCCAATGAAAGATCCGGCACCTACCGTTGGATGACCATCTTGTTCTTTATAGAGCACTTTGCTTTGTGATTCAAGAATTTTATTTTTGTTTTAAGTTGTTTTAAT
>NW_015204493.1:0-530 GCF_001447785.1 Gekko japonicus | reverse complement strand
TACCGAAGCTAAGTACTTTTCTAAAAATTTATTTTTGTTCTGGGACCAAGTTAAACAAAATCACACGGTGAGCAGAGGGAGAACTTAGATAAACCAAGAGGTATAGCGCAAGATTAAAGGTGGCTGGGGTTTTGAACGAAGCGGCTTCAAACAGAACGCACAGAAAGGGGTGTTTAAATAATTGATGCGCAAAAAGAAAAGAGAAACAAGCATAGCATATACTACATAAAACCTTACTTTGTCTCTTAAGCAGCACGATCCGGCCCCTTTAAGACAGCTGTCCCGGAGTGACGAGGCTTCTTAACGATCCAGTTTTGGGTGGTGCAGAGCGGCAGAGGCGCAGAGCTGTGGTGGAGAGGAGGAAGGAGTGACGTCATCAACTAGCGCGGTGTCGAGGAGGCGAGGATCGGCCCGGAGGAGGAGCGAGGAGCGGAGGGACGGCGGTGCGAGAACACGGTGACGGAGAGCGTTGGAAGGACGCAAGCACAAGCGCAGTCGACTTAAAAGGGAGGAGAGAAAAGCGGAGAAGA
>NW_015204492.1:0-521 GCF_001447785.1 Gekko japonicus | reverse complement strand
GCAGCCTGGCGAGGGACTCTTTTGCCGTCTGCACCATGCGTTCAGCCTGTCAGTTTGAGGCCGGGTGGAATGGTGCCGTTGTGACATGCCGGATGCCATAGCCTTCTAGGAAGTCTGCAAATTCCCTAGAGGTAAGCTGAGGGCCGTTGTCCGACACCAGCACTTCGGGTAGCCCATGGGTGGCAAACAATTGGCGCAAAGCCTTTATTAAGTTTGCTGACGTTGTGCTCCGCATGGGGACTACCTCGAGCCATTTCGAGTGTGCATCCACCACTACCAATAGCATTTGCCCATGTATTGGGCCCGCAAAGTCAACATGTAGCCTTGACCAAGGCTTTTCAGCTCTCTCCATTGCTAAAGGTGGAGCGTGTGCTGGCTCTGGACGAGACTGTTGGCAGGTATAGCAGCCTCGAACTCGTTCTTCAATGTCTGCATCCAGCCCTGGCCACCGTAGGTACCCTCTGGCCAATGCCTTCATATGTACGATTCCGAGGTGACCTGAGTGCAGGGACTCTAACACC
>NW_015204491.1:0-498 GCF_001447785.1 Gekko japonicus | reverse complement strand
GGTTTTTACGTTTTTTGCTCCTCATATTCTATATTCCATAGGACGTTTTGGAGAACATTAATTCATAGAGTCGCCATAGGTCAGAAGCAACTTGACACCACATATCTACCCTTCCCTGTTGTTGTTACAATGCTATTTAAGTAGGCCTTTCAACGAAAAGGTGTTAGCACCGAAGAATCCACATGAGCCACTATAGATTTAGGGCAATTGTGACCTTAACATTAAAGAAAATCCAACTTATTTTTTAAAAGCACAGGAAGATTTGCCAAAAAAAAGTTGAAAAGAGACTGGACAGGGACATCCAATAGATATGCCCAAAGGAAAAACAATCAATCCGAACTAACAAATCCACACTAAAGCGGGAAACAGTTCTGAAAACCCCAGCAAGGGAACAAAGGAGAATGCACATGGCTGAACAACTTTCCCACTATTATGGTACACCAAATCTGAAAGTACGATGTTGGGTGGTACAGGTATTGAAAACAGATCAGCCAATAT
>NW_015204490.1:0-737 GCF_001447785.1 Gekko japonicus | reverse complement strand
AGACAGAACTCTTAACTGAGATCTGGAGGGGGCGGTCATTGGCCAGGTGCTGGCCTAGGCAGCAGAAGAAAGTGTAGAGATCGGTACCTTTATAAGCTAAGGAGTCTGGCCTATATTTTAACATCTAATAGGGCCTGTATAAAAAGAGGGACAGAGGAACTGTGTTTTACTCATTTCTTTTGAAATGGGCTGAGAGCAAGAAGTTAAAATGTCAAATCCGATGTTGTGAGACTCTGTAAGCTGTTATATCTATAAGTAGAATTTGTATACATGATGAAATGTATTCAAAAACCGAATAAATATGACTTTCAAAAAAAAAAAAGAAGCCCTCCCACTGTTGACACCCCCCCCCAAGCACCAAGAAGACGGAGCATCACTTGCCCCAGAGCCCCTATCTATACCTTGTGGCTAATAGCCACTGATGGACCTCTGCTCCATATGCTTATCTAATTCCCTTTTGAAGCCGTCCATGCTTGTAGCCGCCACCACCTCCTGTGGCAGTGAATTCCAAGTGTTAATCACTCTTTGGGTGAAGAAGGACTTCCTTTTATCCGTTCTAACCCGACCACTCAGCAATTTCACGGAGTGCCCACATGTTCTTGTATTGTGAGAAATGGAGAAAAGGACCTCTTTCTCTACCTACTCTATCCCATGCATCATCTTATAAACCTCGATCATGTCACCCCTCGGTCATGGTTTCTCCGAGCAAAAGAGCCCCAAGCGCTTTAATCTTTCTT
>NW_015204489.1:0-534 GCF_001447785.1 Gekko japonicus | reverse complement strand
GTGTTCTGATTGGCTATGGGGGGGGAGAGTGATGTGAGGAATGGAGTGATGCCCTATCAGCCTGCATATGCAAATGACCTTGAAAGCCTGGTCCAATTAGGTAGGTGAGTCATCGGGAACATGGCTAGCCTTTTATATATCTAGATATGCCTTTTTATTACACATATCTAGTTTGGTCTTTCTGCTGTTATCTTTTTTTTTAATGTTCATGCTTTAAAACAGTGATAGTGGCTTGGGAGCCACATGTGACTGTTTAAAATGCTGCCCGTGGCTCTTCTGAGCAGTGTTCCCTAATGTGGCAGCCAACCCATGTTTCAGGAAAGTGGACAAAGATATTGCCCAGTAAGGCTTGTAGTTGGCCATTAGTTCACACCTTGAAATAGCCACTTCAGGATAGGTAAGCTGTGAGGATTCCTGAGGTGTGAGCCTTGTACCAGCGATGGAAGTAGTGTCTACCTTCTCCAATAGCCCTCCATCCTTCTTTGCAGCCTCTGCATTCTTTTCCCAGCTTTAGTTGCCCAGGTTTAAAGCAGA
>NW_015204488.1:0-533 GCF_001447785.1 Gekko japonicus | reverse complement strand
GCTCTCCTCATCGCGTCGCCCCGCCCCCCGTGGCAACCCTATATAATGGCTCAAAAGAACATAAGAACATGTGAATAGCCCTGTTGGATTAGACCAACAGTCCTTCTAGTCCAGCATCCTGTCTCACACAGTGGCCAACTAGTTCCTCTGGACAGCCAACAACAGGGGAAAAACAGGACTTCCCCTGACATTGTCTCCTGGCTCTGGGGTTCAGAGCAGGCCCGTAGCCTGCATGGGGCCCTGGGGGCCGCCTCCCATGCGGATTTCGTGGGCCCCTTCCCCTGATCCTCCGCTCCCCCTCCCCCCTGCCCGAAGATGACGCTGGCCGCGGCAGCACTGGAGACCCTGCGGCTCCCTCCCCGCAAGGTCAAGCTGAGCCCTGGCCGCGAGAAGGCGGTGGTGCCGCCGTCCTCCCCTTCGCCGCCACCACCGCTGTGGCTCCGGAGCTCTTCCCCCCAGGAATCTCCCTACCTGAAGGTTGCAACCCTAGTCAGAACTGGCCCACACACACACAGACGGAGACACACTTCTTG
>NW_015204487.1:0-544 GCF_001447785.1 Gekko japonicus | reverse complement strand
AATGGTATCAGGGTAGCAGATATAGTTCTCCCCTCAACCATTACTTTATCTTCACAACAACCCTGTGAGATAGGTTAGGCTGAGAATCTGTGACTGGCCCAAGGTCACCCAGCAAGCTTCCAGGTTAGAGCTGGGATTTGAAACTGGGTCTCCCAGATCCCAGATCATGGATGTCCCTCACATGGGTAAAGTTTGGCCTTCCTTCAAAAGTAAGAGTCTAGTCACGATCTCCCTTACCATATCTAGTTCAAACTTTAAGAAGGCTAAATATGAGGGAGTAACACCCTGAATAGCCCAGACTAGCCCAATCTTGTTGGCCATGTTTAGTATTTGGATGGGAAACCTCCATAGCATTTGGATGGGAAAGGCAGGCAATGGCAGAGCACCTTTGCTCATCTCTTGCTTTGAAAGCCCAATGAAGGGTCACCATAAATTCCTTTAGAACTTGTCAGCACTTAATTATTATTAGTGTTATACATGACGGACTCTCAAAACAGTACAGAATATCTACACTGAAAAGCAGGGCTTCTTTTGTAGAAAAAGC
>NW_015204486.1:0-516 GCF_001447785.1 Gekko japonicus | reverse complement strand
CTGGGGGGCAGAATCTATACAGCTACCTTAAACATCTCAAAAGAAAAGCCAGCTAGAAGAGTTTTAAGTGAAGAAATACTGGATTTTTCCCATAGCCAGAACAGTGTAGTGGTTAAGAGTCTCAGACCAGTACCAGATGCCAGGTTTGAGTCCCCATGTGCCATGGAAGCTCACTGGGTGACCTTGGGTCAGTCACTGTCTCTCAGTTGAACCTACCTCACAGGTGCCTTGGGAAGATAAAATGGAGAAGAGAAAACCAATGTTGTAATCCTCTTAGGGTCCCTGTTGAGGGCAAAAATTGAGTATAAATATCTAAAAAAATAATATAGTTGTGGACAAAGAAGGTGGTGGTGGGGGTGATTTACTGGATTTATGGTACTGCAGGGCTCTGGGTGATGCATCACGACAATAGAAACTTCAAAATATAGAGTAAATCAACTAAATGACTTTAATACCACAAATCTAAAAGATTCAGGTGCCGAGTTCTAATTATTTCCAATTACAGACTGCCGACCA
>NW_015204485.1:0-529 GCF_001447785.1 Gekko japonicus | reverse complement strand
TCAGGAGGCCCTCGATGCTCGCCTTCTGGGTGGAGGACCGAGTCAGGTTCAGTGCCGGACTCATGTCTGGCGTCAGTCCACCTCTGTCTGAGCTGATCTATGTGGCACCGCAGCTTCCTGCCATCCGTTAGCTGCGCCACATACATCTGGGAACCCAGAACGGTTGTAATTATGGCGGGAAGCCATAAGTGTCCCTCCCCGTAGTTGCACGCAAACACTTTGTCGCCCGGTTTAAAAGTGTGCAGCCTTTCTAGAGTTTCCGCCCTTGGGGGCTTGGTTTCCGTCAGGTCCGGGTGGAGCCTGTCTAAGAGTGTGGTGAGCCGTCGGTCACAGAGAGAGGTCTGCGGAGCTCCTCCCAGTAGCTGTGCAAGGTGTGGTATGCTGCCTGAGCGGGAATGAAGCTAGTTTCTGCCCCCAGTCTCCCGGGCCCATTCGCTTAAGGGATTCCTTAGTCGTCTGGACCATCCGTTCGGCTTGCCCATTTGTAGCCGGATGGAACAGAGCGGATGTAACATGCTTAATCAAATTG
>NW_015204484.1:0-526 GCF_001447785.1 Gekko japonicus | reverse complement strand
TGTATTTTCAAGACTTACCCATTCCTTTACCGCCGCTTGATAGTATATGTACTAAGGCCGCCGCTTGATAGTATATGTACCAGTTGGGAACACTCATTCCTCCTCTTTCTTTTCTATCTTGGAGTACCTTCTGTTTTATTCTGGATTTCTTATGCTGCCATATAAATTGTCTAGTGATTTTATTTAGGTCCTCAAAAAAGTTTAGTTTTTTTAACACTGGTATGTTTTGTGCCAGATACAGAAACCTAGGTAGTACATTCATCTTGACCAATGCTATTCTACCCATAAAGGATAGTGGGATGGCATTCCATTTCTGCAAATCCAATCTAATATCTTTCAACAGCTTAGTGTAGTTCCCCTCAATCAAGGAGTTGCATTTATTTGTCATATTGATTCCCAAGTATTTTACTTTTTTAACTGTTTCCATCTTAGATATCTCCTGAATAGTTTCTGTCGTACTTAGGGGACAATTCTTTACTAAAATTTTAGATTTTTTTTAGTTAATTTTTAGTCCCGCAACCTGTCC
>NW_015204483.1:0-739 GCF_001447785.1 Gekko japonicus | reverse complement strand
ACAAAAGTTAGCATGATTTAAGGCTGGTCAACCCGGTAAGGAATGTGTAGTTGATTAACAGATTAATAGAGAGCCAGTTTGATGTTAAGAACACGGACACTAATCTGAGAGAACCCCCGCTCCTCCACACGCAGCTGCTGGTGTGACCTTGGGTCAGTCACAAGTTCTTTCAGAGCTGTTCTCTCAAGGGCAGTCTGGAAAGAGCTCTCTCAGCCCCACCTACCTCACAGGGTGTCTGTTGTGGGGAGGGGAAGGAGATTGTAAGCCGCTCTGAGACTCGGAGTGAAAGGAGGAGTGTAAATCCAACTCTTCTTCTTCTTCTTCCCAATGTAATATATTGGGAGGGGGAAAAGTCCCATTGTTTTTTTCACAATGGAAAACTGTTCCAGGCAAGAAGAGTTGGGTTTATACTCCTCCTTTCACTTGGAGTCTCAGAGTGACTTACAATCTCCTTTCCCTCCCCTTCCCTACAACAGACACCTTGTGAGGTAGGCTGAGAGAGCTCTGAGAGAACTACTCCTGAGAGAACAGCTCTGAGAGAACCATGACTGACCCAAGGTCACCCAGCTGGCTGCATGTGGAGGAGTGGGGAATCAAACCCGATTCTCCCAAATTAGAGTCCACGTTCTTAACCACTACACCAAACTGGCTCTTTGGAACAAACTGGAACAAAAAGCACCCCAGTGTTTAAAAAATCCAACTATATTTCGGAGGTGTTGTTTCATGTCCTGTGTGCTGT
>NW_015204482.1:0-531 GCF_001447785.1 Gekko japonicus | reverse complement strand
TTGTAATAGTTCAGTTTGTCTTTTTTTTTGCTATTGTCTACAAACCAGTGTTTTTATGCCAATTTAATGCTGTGCTTACATTAGAGGGATAAACTTTAAAGAGATCCAGTGTGATATAGCCATTAGGCTGTTAAACACAGACTGGAGAAATGGGAGTTCAGATCCCCACTCTTGCTTTGAAGTTCACTGGGTGACTTTAGTCTAGTCAGTCTCTCTCAGCCTAACTTACCTTGCATGATTGCTGTGAAGACAAAAATGGGTGATGATGATGGGGAGATACCCATGTATCTCCATGCCCAGATACCCTCTTTAGTAACCCCCCCCCCCAAATACATGAGATAAGAAAGGAAGTTTTATTCCCTGAACTCCTGAACTCTTGTTATTGGTTGGAAAGTTACCCCATCTTTTGTATTTCTATCTATTATGCAAATATTTACATATTGCTACAATAAATATTTCCCCAAGAAAATATCAGCTCCCCTTGATATGCAAGAACAATGGGCAGCAAAGCAGCAACTTTAGCAAAAGTGA
>NW_015204481.1:0-531 GCF_001447785.1 Gekko japonicus | reverse complement strand
CTGTCGCGCGTAGGAAAATCCAGCTGCAACGGACTGCTTAAAGCACCTTGAGAGTGCATCATCCAATGTGTGTGAAATTAGCCCGAGTCAGTCCGTTAACACCGCTGAAGGTTGCCGTGTATAATCGACTTAGTGTTGACTGCAAAACGCTTGCCTGTATGAAGCGGCCAGCTCAATCTTGTTGAGAGTCCAGTCAGAACCCCCTCCTTTCCCTCCGGTCACAGTCATAAGACAGTCATTCCCAGGGAGTGTGGCTGTCAGGTGTTCTGGAAGCGGTCTGTCCCGCGCTTCAAGCAGCATCCTCGAACTCTGGGAGATGCCGAGCGGAGTAGAGGAGGCAGATGAAGATCTGAAGAAGCGAGCAGGGACCCTGCCACACGTTTTGTTAGTCTTTCAGGTGCGGCTGGACCCTTGCTCTGTTCTCCTGGGGAGAGGAGACGTCGCCCACCACGAGACGCAAGTCTTCCCGGCAGGCCACTTGTGGCTCAAAACGCTCCCCCCCCCCTCTTTCATTACGAGGGACGTTTGGAT
>NW_015204480.1:0-533 GCF_001447785.1 Gekko japonicus | reverse complement strand
AAGAACAACAAGGAAAATACCAGATTCGTAGAAAGAAGCTACCATTTCACTTATTCCAAAAAAATCCCAGGACTTAACAAATGTGAAAAATTAGAGACCAATTTCTCTTCTAAACAATGATGATAAAATATTTGCTAAAGTTATTGCAGAAAGACTGAAGACATACTTGAAAGATGCTATAAAAGAAGAACAGGCTGGTTTCTTACCAAATAGACAAATAAAGGATAATATTAGAATGGTCACTGACGCAATTGAGTATTATGATAAACATCCAGAGAAAGAAGTTGGTTTCTTTTTTGTAGATGCTGAAAAAGCCTTTGACAACTTGAACTGGGACTTTACGTATCAGGTAATGGAAAAAATGGACATTGGAGAGTCATTTACAAATATAATTAAGGCAATATACTCAGAACAAAAGGCAGCATTAATGATAAATACAGACGTGACTGAACATTTCAAAGTCCAGAAGGGGACAAGGCAAGGGTGTCCTTTTTCCCCACTACCATTTATCTGGATTTTAGAAATACTGCTTG
>NW_015204479.1:0-543 GCF_001447785.1 Gekko japonicus | reverse complement strand
ACTTAGGTTAGCTCCATTCCCTCTGCCATAATCTATAATGGACTGGGTCTCTGACAGGGGAGGTTGTGATTTCAGAATCACCTCAGGCAGGAGTAGCCAGGGCTCCTGATAATAAACCCCAGCCTGTCACACCCGCTTAACAGCTGCAGGCTGTGATAGCTGAAGATACTTTGGAGGGGGGACTGTTTGTGTGTGCTGCTTTGGAGGGCAAACCTGGAGATTGTTGCAGGCACACAGGGTGCAGGGAGGGGCAGGGGGTGGAGGAGAAAGTGTACATTTCTCAGTTCATGAGCCTGCCCCTCTGCGGGCACTGGGCGCCTGCAAATGACATTGAAATTTCCCCGGTCTGGAAAAAGACAGCTCTCATTGGTTCCCTTGAAACTCTCTGCGTGTAGAAGGCCTGTCTGTCTTTGCACGGACCACCTGTGATTGGCTGGCTGAAACTCTAACCCCACCCCTTTCCTCCCGACAGGCACTGCGGGGTGTTCTCTCTCTCTCTCTGCCTGTCTCCTTGTCTATTCGTGGCAAGACAGCATTTTAAAA
>NW_015204478.1:0-520 GCF_001447785.1 Gekko japonicus | reverse complement strand
AAAGCATGTGATATAAATGATGCTCCTGGAGGTTGTCTTTAAACAGTTAAAATGGTAAAAAAGATTAATATTTTAGCTTAATCGACTATGTTCAATGTAATGTAAGCAATTTTAGACTAACACTTCTATAAGCTGATGTAATGATCTCCTATACTTGGGGTTTTAGTTAGTAATGGTTTTCTTTCCTTTCTCCTTAGATGTAGATGTTCACTCCCTATTTTTTCATTGTAGTTTGTAGTTTATAGAAAATGCAATAAAAATACCCTCTGTGGCATTATAATCCCCTAAACTTGTTCCCTTCCTGAAACCCAGCTCTTCCCTAGTCTGACCCTCAAATCTCCAGGAATTTGCCAACCTGGAGCTGGGAACCCTACCTGCACATGGCATTCAATATTGCCTGTAGGGGCAGTGTTGAGAGCTATTGTACAGCAGCTGCCAGGGCCTGGGGGGAGGTCACCCTTGATCCCTGAGAGCCCTCACCAGCATGCTGTAACAAGCCAGTTTGGTGTAGTGGTTAGGA
>NW_015204477.1:0-560 GCF_001447785.1 Gekko japonicus | reverse complement strand
AGGAGAATGAAGTAAAGTGCTTTGGGTCCTCATTGGGAGAAGAAGAAGAAGAAATTGGATTTATACCCCGCCCTTCATGACCCGAAGGAGTCTCAGAGCGGCTTACAAAGTCCTCTCCCTTCCCCTCCCCACAACAGAAACCCTGTGCGGCAGGGGGGGCTGAGAGCGATCTGACAAACGGCTCTTTGTCAAGGACAGCTCTGACAAAACTGTGGCTTGCCCAAGGTCATCCAGCAGCTGCAAGTGGAGGAGTGGGGAATCCAACCCGGTTCGCCCAGATTAGAGTCCGCGCACCACGACACCAAAAGGCAGGGTATAAATAAAAGAAACAAACACACTGGCTTCCCTTGATACACCGTTAGAGGGAGCCGCAGCATGTCGCCTCCCCCCCAGGGCTGTTGATCCCCACCCAACCTCCTCTCTTGCTGGAATACAGCCATTGAGACAGTTCCCCTGGAGGCTAAAAATGAGCAAAAAATACTGCAAGGCGTGCACACAAACTTGTAATTCCTCAGGCTGGCATCCCTCAATCCCCCTCCAAAGCTGCCATTTTCTCCGGG
>NW_015204476.1:0-521 GCF_001447785.1 Gekko japonicus | reverse complement strand
GCCATTTAAAGGGAACATTTCCTTTAAATAGCTTGTGCAGCAGGCCCCGCATGCAAGTGAAGTCCAAGCAACAAGTGCACCATTTCCAGGTGAATTCACCGCTTGGACTTCAATCGGCCGTGGTGCCCACTCGCAAAAGCCATTTAAAGGAATGATTCCCTTGAAATGGCTTTTGCAAGCCATTTCAGTAATCCCTTTCACTCCCCACCACTTGGAAGTAGGGGGGGGGAGCGAAAGGGACTGCTGAAATGCTGGAATGGCTTGCAAAAGCCATTTAAAGAGAACCCAGTGGCATGGCTTGGAGAAGGCATTTAAAGAGACTGCGGTCTCTCCAAACCCTGCCACCAGTGCCAGCATGTCTGCTGACACAAACCACACTAACCCACCTGGGAGATTCACGGGAGGTTCGTGGGGCTTGTGCAGGTTGGCACAAACCACCAACTGGGCCCAGTTTGTAACAAACTTCGGTTCAGAATTTGATTTGTTCCCATCCCTAGTGGTGGGCGCAGCCACAAAATGGA
>NW_015204475.1:0-540 GCF_001447785.1 Gekko japonicus | reverse complement strand
GATGTATAAGCAACTAGACATTTATGGGGGAGGAGGAGGAAGGCAAAAGGTGGGTCAGTCGCAACAGTTTATAATGACTAGAGTTTTTTATCAGGTCAATACATGTTCAAGAATTAAAACAAGTCTCCAAGGTATTTGCCTCCACTTCCCAGAACAAATATAATAGCTTGGAACCACTGGAGTGTTTCTGAGGATAGAAGGATTTCCACTAGGGATGGGCATGAACTGGCTGATGAACTAAAGTTCATCACGAATTTTAGCCAGTTCATAGCTTGTGAAGCAATGTTCACTAACTGAAGAACCACCATGAACTTTCTCGAATTTATTCATGGTGGTTCACGAAGAGCAGAAAGCAGCGGTTTAAACCCCTGCTTTGTGTTCTTCAGGAAAAACTGCTGAGCAGGGATCCGTGTAGAGCAGAAAGAAGGGGTTTAAATGCTTCCAAACCTGAGGCTGGCTTCCCAAGAAAGCCCCTTAAAGCAGCTGAGCTGTGGGAGCTGTTTGATCCACGCAGCTCAGCTGTTTCTGATCTAAACAGCT
>NW_015204474.1:0-551 GCF_001447785.1 Gekko japonicus | reverse complement strand
GGGCCCCGTCCCGTGTACCCACCAAGCAACCTTTTTTGATTGATGGGACAGTCAGGAAGGCCTCTCCCATCTCTAACTTCAGTTTCTTCTTCTTCTTCTTCTTCGTCTCACCTGCCAACACCTCGACATCCCTTTTCCAGATGCTGGGAGAGAAACGACCACATGGGCTACTGGTGGATCATCCGTTGCCCCATTCTGCTCGCCATCTTCGTAAGTTACAGTGCACAGAACTGGTTCCTCTTCCCCAGCAGTGAGGACTCCGGCTGGCCACTGGGCGCCAAACCCCTTCCCAGCCTTAATTTTCTCCCACGCTCCGTTTTCCTGATGCAAATTGTCCCCCTTCCCTGACAAGCTGCTCTTTGTCCTGTATCGGTATCTTTTCCCTCATGGAGAAAACAGGAACCCTGGAAGGGGCGTGTGCTTTTTTTGCGTGAGGGAAATATGATGCTGGGGGTTAACAACTACCGACCCCATTGCCGCATCTGAATCACATGCACAATGTCATCTTTCAAGTATTTGAAGGGCTGTCATACAGGGGATGGGGGCCGCGG
>NW_015204473.1:0-539 GCF_001447785.1 Gekko japonicus | reverse complement strand
TACCAGGGTCATGGTGCAGAGGTAGGGTCAATCAGATCTCGGAAGATAAGCGGGGTCGGCTGGGGCTAGTATTTGGATGGGAGACCTCCAAGGAATACCAGGGTCGTGGTGCAGAGGGAGGCACTGACAAAGACAAACCACCTCTGCACATCTCTTGCCTTGAAAACCCTACAGGGTCACCATAGGTCAGCTGCGACTTGATGGGACTTTCCACCACCACCACAGCTGAATGACTGAAAGCTCCTGTTTATCCAGCTCCTGGTCTCCTGTTTCGTTAGTAAAGGGAACACACATTGGCTCTTTCTTACAAAAAGATGTTCACATGCACATTGCTGTAAAGTGAACAGGGCTGGAATAAAAGGGGGGGGGGGAGATCAAAACTTTTCTGGAAATGACTCCCCATCCTCTAACCCCAGAATGGGCAAAGGAGAAGCAAATGACATCCGGGTCCCATAGATAGGGATGGGTACGAACCAGCTCACGAACGAAAGTTTGTGACAAATTTTGCGAAGTTCATGGTTCACGAACTGAAGTTTGTG
>NW_015204472.1:0-616 GCF_001447785.1 Gekko japonicus | reverse complement strand
AAACCTGGTTCTCCAAGATTAGAGTCCTGTTTAATATATGCCATCATTTGCCAGCAGTGCCCTTCTTCTCTCTGCATTGGAGAAATGTGTCAGTTCTCTGTGTGAGAGGATCAATGAATGCAAATAGGACATTAGAAATTACAGCATTTTGAAACTAGTGGGAAACATTTGAATCTCTCTGATGCAGACCTGAAGGTCACTGTTCTGCCCCCCCCCCCCAAAAAAAAAAACTTAGAAGGGAATAGACAACACGAAAGTGCCGAATTAGAAATAATCAAAAATTAAACGCAACATGTCACCCTGTCTTATACAGAGACTTGGATTTCCTCGGTCACTGCAATCTCTAACAGCTCTACAGCATCCATTTCCTGGAAATTTTAATTGGCCGTTCTTAACATGCTTAATCAGACTGTAACCTTGTAGCAACATTATCTAAATTTTCACTTAAAATAATTGCTTATCTGTTCAGAATCCCGACCTTCCTTAACCACACAGTATGTGTAAGTGATAATTCTGTTGAACAAAGTTTGAGTCCAGTGGCACCATTAAGACCAACAAAGTTTTAATCAAGGTATCAGTGTTCATGAGCATCTGAAGAAGTGTGCCTGCACACGAA
>NW_015204471.1:0-526 GCF_001447785.1 Gekko japonicus | reverse complement strand
GAACTAATAAATAATAATAAATAAATAAATTCTGGGACTTCCGTGACCATCAGTTTCAACGTCGGAGCGCTCCTTCCCATCCCAGAGTTGCCCCATCCCTTCTAGTCCCTCACACAGAGAATTACACCTGAAAGACTTCGGACAGGTTCCACACCAAGTTTTTGTCTGCCTCGACCGCCTCCCCCCCCCACACACAATCATTTTCTGTAAATTCGTCTACAGTGAGGCATCTGAAGCTTAAGCCCAGAATGCAACTTTTGTTGCTCTTAAAGGTGTCACTGGACTCAAACTTTGTGGAATAGACGTTGTTTCAGGCGCCACACTGGGGTTGCCAGCCTTCAGGCAGGGCCTGGAGATCGCCCGGGATTGCCTCCGATCTCCAGAACGCAGAGATCAGTTCCCCCTGGAGAAGATGGCTGCTCCGGAGGGTGGGCCCTACGGCAGGACACCCCCACTGTAGCCCCTCCCCTCTTGAAACCCCATCCCCAAATCTCCCCCAATGTCCCAACTAGAGATGTGAAGGCCC
>NW_015204470.1:0-544 GCF_001447785.1 Gekko japonicus | reverse complement strand
ACACACACACACAAAATTACTTCTGCAATTAAATCAGAATCTCATTGATTCCATGATGGTGGCTTGTCCTTGTTGTGGAGGATGGGAAAGCAGCTTTATTAATACTTAATAAAGTGAAATAATTTTTTTTTTCTTTTGGACATCAGAAACAAGCAAAACCTTCACTCTGAGTTTTAAAAGTCTTTCCCCCCCTCTCTGGGCAGAGAACAGGCAGGGAGGGAGGAGGTCAGTTCAGTTGCTTTCCAGACTTACTTCAGCCCACCTTCATACAAATGCTACTAGGTCTAGACAATAGGATGGTCAAGCTCCACCCCCCTTCAAGCAGGGAACAGAGATTTGGAGGAAATAAATGCTAGAGAGGCTTTAAGGAAGGAAAACTCTGGAGGTTTCAGGAAAAGCTTCTCTAACCAACCTTACCTGGTCAATGGGTGAGGAAAAAAGAGGCGATAAAACTCAGAGCAGCAAGGAGGAAGTGCTCTCTTTCTTTGGGTGCTGGGTCCATGACTGCAGACAAAACTCTCAACTGAGGAGGCAGCCATTGACC
>NW_015204469.1:0-537 GCF_001447785.1 Gekko japonicus | reverse complement strand
GAGTTTATCACTTCTAATTTGAAAGCAAATCTCTTGAGCTGGATCGGTTCCAGAACTGAGTCACATTGTCAGAGGACTTGGCCAGTCACTGGGGCCTTGCTGCACTAGTTGCTTAACAGGTGGTCTCTCGGCAGGTAGGGATGTTTTTTGAACTTTGGTGATAGTGGAAATGGGGAGTCTCTAGGGCTGGGGTCTGATGGGTACAGTTCTCCCCTGGGAAAACAGGCATGCAAGATGGCAGAGAGATGGCGTTTCGGGTCTGGGCCTTATTCTGAGCGTTGGCGGGGCCCTTGGAGGCTTGGCATGTTTGATCTGTGCTTGGAAACTGGCCTTGGTGGCCCCCCAGATGTTCTTGGCGGGTTTAGCTGGATTGGTAAGTCTCCATGACGTGGTGCATCGGCAGGAATTTGGTGACTTTATATGGGTTTTAGGTTAGGTTAATTAGTGCAGGGTTTTATCCGTAAGAGGCAAGCTGGTGGCCCTAGATTTCAGCAGCAGCTCCAGTTCAATACGTTTTGCCAGAAGTCAGGATTAGTT
>NW_015204468.1:0-591 GCF_001447785.1 Gekko japonicus | reverse complement strand
AAAAAAATCAAGTTCCAAATATGCATTTATTTGTTTATTTATGTGTCAAGCATATATATCTTTTAATGACAAATGGCTATTAAACTTTCCACACAAAAGTTTTTCATTTCCTATCTAGGAAAGTTGAAGTACTATAAAAAAGGGAAACCCAGTATAATGATGAATGACATAACAGTGAATAAAAGAGCAAAATAAAAGAGTAAAGGATCAGGCTGAAGAGGATGTGCCATTTTGTGCTAGGTAGTTACGTTTCCCTCCAAAGCATTTAGTGTGGACGGGCATGGCAGTGGGCAAGCAGGGGCCTGAGTAGGCTTTCCCCCATCTGCGGCGGGTGAGGGGGGAAAGGTGGGTAGGTGGCAGCTGGAAGGCCCTCTGCAGTTGGGCGCTGTGGTGGCGGGCAAGCGGGGGCCTGAGTAGGCCTCCCAGCTGGTGTTCACCATGGCAGTTGAGGGAGGAAAGGTGGGCTGGGGGCAGCTGGAGGCCTGTGTGTGGCCGGGCACAGCGGCAGGTGAGCAGAGGCCTGGGTAGGCTCTTCCACGGCCGCCGCGGTGGTTGAGGGGGGGAAGGTGGGTAGGTGGCAGCTGGAGGCCT
>NW_015204467.1:0-531 GCF_001447785.1 Gekko japonicus | reverse complement strand
CATACGGATGCCCTCATCAAAGACCCGGGAATGGGGCGCAGTTTACCGTGGCTGGCTAACCCGGGTTTATTGTGGTGTGACGTGTGAAAAGTCTACTGCACTGTACCGTGGCTGGCTAACCCGGGTTTATTGCGGTGTGACGTGTGAAAAGTCTACTGCACTGTACCGTGGCTGGCTAACCCGGGTTTATTGTGGTGTGACGTGTGAAAAGTCTACCCGCACTGTACCGTGGCTGGCCAACCCCGGTTTATTGCGGTGTAACCTGTGAAAAGTCTACCTGCACTGTTCCATGACTGGCTAACCCGGGTTTATTGCGGTGTGACGTGTGAAAAGTCCACTGCCCTCTCAAGACCTTTAACAGGCAGGGAGCACTTTAAGGAGCGCAAATGACTTCATCTCGAGCAAAGCACGCCAAACCCTCTGAAATTAAATACGAAATAATCAAATATCGATCGCCTGAGGACACGAAATGTACCTTGAAGCGAAATGTACACGAAATGTACCAAGCGTGTCTTCCTACAAACTCCATTT
>NW_015204466.1:0-518 GCF_001447785.1 Gekko japonicus | reverse complement strand
AGCCTGAGAGTCAAGCTACTGGCCCTTTCCGTTCCGGCCGTCTTCTCTGTGGACTCCTCTTGTGACCCTCTGCTCCCCTTACGACCCAGGGCATATCTGCACCACAGGTTCGTTCCCTGGGAATTGCAGCTCTGCAAGGGAAACCAGGGTCGAATCTGCATTTGTCTTTCCCACCGGTCTCCCAGCCTTCTGTCACCGTCTTCAAAAAAAGCTGTCTACGTTGGGTGCCGTTTTCACACCTCAGCGGTGCTAGCATACTTTTGTATGTCTGCATATGTTTATGGCCCTCCCGTGGCGGCTCCGCTGTCACTGCACCTCCGCACTGCTCCAAAAGAATCTTCTCCAAACAACATTCAAACTAGCATAGAGAAAGACGGGGTCGCAGCAGCACGAGACTGATTTAAAAATGCAAGTGCGGATTCGACCTAGGAATCTCAGCCTGAACTACAATTCCCAGGATTCAGTGGGAGAAGAACCAAGGGCAGTGGATAATGGATGATTTTGCAACATAGCTCGGT
>NW_015204465.1:0-611 GCF_001447785.1 Gekko japonicus | reverse complement strand
GTGAAAACCACGCCAAGGCGAGCCTGTGCCAGATGTGGCAGAGATCATGAGAGGGATCGATGCTGGGCGAGGGACATCGTTTGCCGATCCTGTGACAAGCGAGGCCATTTGGCCAGAGTCTGCAGGGCCAAGAAGAAGAAGAAGAAGAAGAAGATACCACCGTCGTCTCCTCATGCACAACCCCAGGTTCGAGGTGAGGACAACACAAAGTCTACAGATTGCCATCTGACCAACTGCTGTTCCTGCCCTTCGACCATCCTGAAGACTGGGTCACGATCCAGGAAAAAGATCCACGTCACCATCATGCTGAATGGCGTACCGTGCAGATGGAGGTCGACTCGGGATCAGCTGTGACCGTCATCTCTTCTGAAACCTTGCAGCATTTAGGCACTGGTATTTCTGGCCACTGTGTGACACAAAGTGTTGGACTGGATGGGCCTTTGGCCTGATCCAACATTGGCGTCTCTTATGTTCTTATGTTCATTTGAAGCCGAGCAGCATTCACCTCTCCGATTTCCAGGGGAGGCACATTCCTGTGACTGGGGAAGCCACTTCTGAGGTACAATTTGAGGGGTTCCGATTGTCACTGAGCCTCCTTGTTGCCGAGGGGC
>NW_015204464.1:0-528 GCF_001447785.1 Gekko japonicus | reverse complement strand
TCCTTAAGCAGAAGTGCGGGGGAAGCCAGAAAGGTTTTTTTTCCGTTGCTGTGCACAAGACGGGCTCAACCAGACTGAGCGGAGTGAACATTCCAACTTCAACAAAAGAAAACAAAGAAAATACCCGAAACTAAGTGTTTAACTTAACTTAACTCTTTTCTGTGGAGGAAACATAAAAATTAAACCCAAAGGAAGCTTCAGTACAAGGTTCAGTAACGCTTAAAAATACGAAGGAACGTCAGCTATGAAGATCTTTTTGATCGTAGCGGCTATGAAAAGTTAAAGCTTAATTAAAAGAGAAACAGTATTTAGAAAGGACGTTCATCACGGTAGAGGAAAGTACACACCTGAATCTTGTTAAGTATTTTGTTCTGTCTCCTTAAGATTTTGATGTAGCTGGCAGATACGAATTGAAACAAGCTGACGGGGGTGAAATTGGAGACACAGAGACAACGCAGAGGTGATGCAGAGGCAATGGTGAGAGGGGGAAGCATAGGAAGGAGTGAACAGGAGGAGAGCCGATGTGAC
>NW_015204463.1:0-550 GCF_001447785.1 Gekko japonicus | reverse complement strand
CCACAGCTTACAGGGAGCATTGCCAGCAACCCTACGGCTGCATAAGCTAAGAATCATAAACGTGGTATACACAGTCATGACAATAGGTCCAGGTGGGCAGCAGTGTTGGTCTGAGACAGTAGAACAAAGTTTGAGTCCAGTGGCACCTTAAAGACCAACAAAGTTTTATTCAAGCTTTTGTGTGCCAGCACACAGGGCGGAGTCTGGCGAGGGCGGGGTTTGGGGAGGGGAGGGACCTCAGTGCGGTATAATGCCATAGAGTCTATTATCTAAAGTAGCCATTTTCTCCAGGGGAACTGATTAGGGTTGCCAGGTCCCCTCGTCACTCCAGTGGAGGGGCATTCCGGGACGTCTCTGACGTGATGTCACCCGGAAGTGACGTCATCACACCAGAGACGTTCTTTGGGGGACACTCTGGTTTAAGGGCAAGATTCTATGGTAGCATAGAGTTTTGCCCTTAAACCAGAGCGTCCACACACAATGTCCCCGGTGCGATGACATCGTTTCCAGGTGGCGTCATCACATCATCACGTCAGGGAAGTCACATGGG
>NW_015204462.1:0-524 GCF_001447785.1 Gekko japonicus | reverse complement strand
GCGCTCCGGCAGGAACCGAGGCCTGCTAATAACAAAAGATATCAAGTTATAAGCAATTAACTGGACTATTAAATACGAATATACAACAAGTAAATGTAATTGTTAAGCGGTTATAACTAGTTGTATATAAACCACTACCCTTTTTTATGGCATATAAACCATTTAAACTAATAATATTCCATCTGCTACAGATATCATGAGGACACTTCAAGACTAGAAGAAGGCAGAGGAAAGGTAAGTAAAGAGGAATATATTTTAAAATAAAAGAAGATCTTGATCGGGTAAGATGGTAAAATGTTGTTAGAATATACATATAGGGGAACCATTTGGCTTCATATGTCGTCTGTCTGAATAGATGTCTGAGTAGATGTCTGAATGCAGGAAGTTGTTATTGATCTTTTCCACAATTAATAATCCCAATTTTTTTTCAAACCACTAGTCAACTGATAGTACTACTTGTTGCCTCCAAAAATTTTCAATGGATGTTTTGACAGTTGTAAGCAGGCAGTTAATCAAGTCTTTCC
>NW_015204461.1:0-542 GCF_001447785.1 Gekko japonicus | reverse complement strand
ATATCAGAAAACTTCCTCATGTTTAGTCAGTGTTCCCGCTAAAGTGCACTAGCATATGCTGACGCACAAATTTTCAGGCCCTAGTGCAGTTTTTTTGCTCAGCACAGGGCAACGAAATTCACCTTTCCCTTCTCTCCCTGGCTTCCTGGTCTTGTCCATCAAACTCCTCCCTATCACACCCTGTCTGGGGCAATTGCAGAGTTCTGCCCTTGCGCTGGCCTCCTCTCAGTGAAGGTCAGGCCCACCCCACACTCTCCTGAGCCGTGCCTGCTCTGGGTGGCAGTCACTCCTGTGCGTCCTCAGCTCACCATGCTTCCTTCCATCCTGCCTTTTGGGTCCATCAGGCCCCGCTCTACCGGATCCTTCCTGACATCATTGCCAAGCATCCCTACTCCAAAACAACAAGCCAGTGTTGGCTCTCCTCCACTAGACTGAAGCAAGAGATCCTACTGAAGAGCCCAGGAGGCATCACCTTTGGTTCTGCAGGGAGTACCAATCCAGAAATCATTGCCCGCATCCTAGGAAGATGCTTGGTTTGGAAA
>NW_015204460.1:0-550 GCF_001447785.1 Gekko japonicus | reverse complement strand
TAGAGTTTTTCCACAAATATTCCCAGGTATGAAAGATGCATTATGTCTATGACCACATGCTAAGGAAATGAACAGGATGAAAGATAAGGTTGTTTCCAGCTTTTGCACATGAATGTATGCATGAGTGGTGCCTTGGTTTTCCAGGAGGGCAGCTGGTCTGAGGTTTCTGACAGGGTGTCTGGCACAGTAATACATGCCAGTGTCTTCAAGCAGGGAAACGTGGCCCTTGGAGGTGTCTCTCATGATACTTAGTCGACTTTGGAGAGTACTGTTATAGTAAAGGCCTCCAGCTGCCCAGATACCTCCAGCCCACTCCAGTCCCCTTCCTGGGGGCTGACGAACCCAGTGAATGTTATAGCTTGTTAGAGAGAATCCAGACACTGCACAGATCAGTTCTAAAGTCTCTCCAGGACTTTTCACCCCACCACCAGTCTTCACAAGGGTCTGGGCAGAAACACCTGCAGGGCAGTAAAAATATTATTATTATTATTATCATTAGTATCATTATTATTACTGTTATTATCATTGTTGTTGTTGTTGTTATTATTAT
>NW_015204459.1:0-543 GCF_001447785.1 Gekko japonicus | reverse complement strand
AGAGGTGGAGCCAAGAGAAGAACAGAAATGAGAAAAGATACATCCTAAGCTAGACAGACTGCGGATTTATATGGATATGCTTTCCTGCTGTAACAAATCTCAGGGAAACGATCTGAAAGGATTCTGAATGGTTTCTAAATGTGGGCTGGCACCAGGTCAATACATGAAGCCCTCTTAATGGGTGAGGTTTGTCCAGATTGAATCACAACTGGCATTCCCCCAGATCAAAACTGAGCTTAAGATGTTAGGAACAAAACTAGAGGGTGGCTATTCTTCTGCAGTGCCCCACATGTGAACAACCAGGACTAGGCTGAACTAGGAGGAACCTTTAGTCTTAACAGCAACTTAGTTGTGTGGGGCGAGAAGCCCCCCCCCCCCAAGCTCCTATGTATGGACAAGGCCATGTGCACAGTTGGTGGGAATGGAAGAGAGGGAGAGAAAGGGGCAGAAGAGAAAGCCGGGCTACAGGTAAGGAAGGCTGGGGGAAATGTCACATTTTGATTTGCAGTAACACCCAGATTTTGGGCAGTGGGACTCCAGACA
>NW_015204458.1:0-552 GCF_001447785.1 Gekko japonicus | reverse complement strand
TCTTTTTATGCACTCAGCTCCGTTCCAGTGGCTCTCTGCTCGGTGACGTTGCACGGTGTGAGGGTTTCCAGACACCGGGTGCACCTGCTGCCCCTGATCCGGAGATCAGGCATCCTCCACTGATGGAGGCTACCTGCGGAGGGGAAGAGAGAGAGGGAGGAGGGAGGACTGACCCCCGCGACTTCCCATTCTCAGCGGAACATCTTTTATTCTTTCAGTAAGAACTGTGCAGGAGGACCGTGTAGGCAGTGTAGGCAGACAGCCTCTCGGCTAAGGTTTTGACTGCTGTGATAGGGAGACGTGGCGAGAGGCATGGAGTGCCGTCCCCCAGCAAAGGCTGCGAGCCCGGCGGAAAGGATGACTCAGCAGACGAGTGGTCTCTCCAAGGATGAGTGAGCATCAGGCTCAGGTTGGACTGAATGGTACCATTCAACTGGACACCAGACGCTGCAGGTGGGGTAATGTTTTTTGTTGCACAGAGCCCATGTCGCATTAAAAGTGCTCCTCGGTTTTTGGCTCAAGCCGCTTCCCAGGCCACGCAGAGGCTGCTGA
>NW_015204457.1:0-547 GCF_001447785.1 Gekko japonicus | reverse complement strand
AGCCCTGCTGAGCAGAGGTCCCGAGTCACGCTGTCCACTTTCCAAAAAACACTTGTTGCCCCCCGGGAAAGGTGTTGGTGGGCACCAGGGTGCCCAGAGGCATCACGTTGGGTACTCCCGCACTCCACCATTCCGGCTCTCACTCCTTGATACATTTTCATTCCACCACTGAGCTTATATGGTACCTGGGGTTGGGGGGGAGGCACATCCCAGAATTAGGGCTGAAAAAATTAGGGCTGACAGCATTAGGGCTGACCTCCTGCCCAGCAGCCCTGCTTGCCCACCACCACTCAGTAGGCATTGTTCTGACACCGCAGTGTTCCTTCTGGCGTGAACCTGGAAGAGATGGTGGCATGATGCTCTAGGAGTCCCGCAGAACTCTATGGTAAAACCAGAGAGGTTGCGGGGAATCCTAGAGCATTGTGCTGGCCTGATGACATCGCTTCTGGGCTCGTACAGGAAGTGACGTCACAATCTGGGAGATTTGCATGCCCCCGCCTTTCTAAATTTCCCGATGGTTGCATTAAAGTTGTGAGCGAGCAATTTG
>NW_015204456.1:0-553 GCF_001447785.1 Gekko japonicus | reverse complement strand
CCTTACTCTGCCTGTATTCCAGGACAGGAGGATCCTGAAAAACCCTTTGTGTACAGTCCCCAAAAGCAGGGGTGCCCCGTCCATCGGATGCACCTAGGCAGTCACCTAGGGTACTAGAGGTGGAGGGGTATCCAAACCAGCCAGGGGCGCATGTTATCTCAAGAACCCCCCTGCCACAGACTCTTGACTGTTAATGGTATAGTTTCTTGAACAGAGTAGGCCTGACAATTTACTTATAGTTTTCAAATTTTCAAATGTATGTGCTTCTTACTGTTTCAGTTTTTCTCTCATTGTTCCAACCTTGAGAAAGCAACAAGAGTTTGGGGGTATCAGCTTTCAAGAGTCAAAACTTCCTTCGTCACTATGGGAGTGTTGACTCTCGAAAGCTTATCTTGTTGGTCTCTCGGGTGCTACTGGACTGACTTGAATCTAGCTGTTCTGCCGCAGTCCGGCATGGCTACCCTCTGAAACAACCTCAAGAAAAATAATCTATAAGTAAATGAACATGCCCAGACTAAATCTGGTAATAAGTAGATAATTTAGTCTAATAAGT
>NW_015204455.1:0-545 GCF_001447785.1 Gekko japonicus | reverse complement strand
CCTGTCTGTGCAGTGTCTCTAATTAACCGCGAGACTAGTTTCGTTTCTCAGCTTCAACCATCGGTTATTCTTTCCCACCCGTGGGAAACGTGCCGATTGGCTCACAGGTGGTGGTGGGGGACCTGTTGAATCCTCTATATCTCTATACGCTGTCATTCCTAACAGTGACCATGTTACTGCAACCATAGTACTAACAATAAAGTAAAAACCTTTCTTGGAAGTATGTGCTCTGTCGGTTGGCTGTAGGTCCTGACAGGTTCATGCCTTTAAGAAAACAGGTCATAGAATGTGAAGAGTCAGAAGGGACCTTGGAGGTCATCCAGTCCAACCCCCTGCCCAGTGATGGGAAATGACAGCAGTGACAGCATCCCTGACTGATGGTCATCCAGCCCCCGCTGAAAGATCTCCAGGGAAGGAGAGTCTGCCATTTCCCAAGGAAATATGCTCCGCTGTTGAAATGACTCTTATTGTTAAGAAGTGTATTCTAAAATTTAGCCAAACATTTCTTCCTTATAATTGCAGCCCAATTAGGTACCCAGTGTGAC
>NW_015204454.1:0-542 GCF_001447785.1 Gekko japonicus | reverse complement strand
CTTCTGGGAGATAGGGATTTGACCAAAAGATCTGAGGAGGGACAGAGGTCCCTCAAGCAAGTCGAAAGAGGTTATTGCTCTCAAGGAGAAAAGGATAACAATCTGGCCAGAGGAAGACGGGGCACATAGGAAAACCCCTGGTCTATAAACATAGGGTTACAGCATAATCAAATCTCAAGTCTGTGTGACCATCCAGAAACAAGTTCAAAACAAGGTGTAAGGGACTCTAGAAAGCTCTGTATCACAGTAAAAGCAATGAAACATCACTAAGCACCAAGCCAAAACAAACCAGGGAAAATCTCACCAAACTTCTCTAGTGTTGTATAAAAGCAGTTTTGGAATTATATTTGGACCTCTCTCTACCAAGCCTACCCAAAGTTCACTTGTAAATATAATTTTCCAATCCCTGCCTGTTTATTCCAATAAATTTTGATTTCTGTTTCAACTTTCAGTGTGCCTAGGTGCCTAGGTGCCATTCCTGAGGGAGAATTTATAGAGGTATAGACCGTCCTAAGTCACAGTTCCATATTTGGGGTGTAAGC
>NW_015204453.1:0-558 GCF_001447785.1 Gekko japonicus | reverse complement strand
CATCTGTTCCCGGATGACAGCGGCCGAATAGATGTGATTGCTGCACATTTGAAAGGAGCAGCAGCAACTTGGTATGTGGGACTGCATACCAACAGATGCCCTGAACTATATAACCTTCGGGCATTCATGTGGGCACTCCACACCCGTTTCGAGGATGTCAACGCCAGCCAAAGGGCGAGAGGTTTCCTTCGCACTTTTAAGCAAGGCAGGAGATCCGTCCGTGATTACACTACCGAGTTCCACAATCAAGCGGCTAAATTACGAGACTGCCCAGACCACATCCTGGCTGAAATGTACCGCCTGGGACTTAACCCAGAAATAAGGGAAACCGTCCTTCGCTCCGTGGACCCCATCTCGCTCATGGCATGGGCTCAAGAAGCGGAGAATGCGGAGGGCAGACTACAAACGATTCGGCTGGACCTAGTGGCTACCGGAGGGCGGTCGCTTTAACCGTCGCACTCAAAGCCGAAACCTTCTCGCCTGTCGGATGCGGCTCGCGATCTACGGATGAAGATGGGGCTTTGCCTGTGATGTGGGGAAAAGGGGCACTTCGCAGCG
>NW_015204452.1:0-671 GCF_001447785.1 Gekko japonicus | reverse complement strand
AAGAGGCCTATTGGTATTTCAATACTGCCATTACAATAAATTAAAATTATAAGCTAATTGTAGTTATAAACTAATTAAAGAAAATGGGGAATATAGAACACCGCTTGTCCCACTCTGTCCTTATAAACAATTATCTTTAAGCACGTTATGTTGAAATTATTGTCAAACACACCCTATTGTTTTATTGATAACTAAAATATTGGTCTGATTTATTAAGAAGAAGAAGAAGAAGAAGAAGAGAAGAGATTGGATTTATACCCCACCCTTCACTCAGAGTCTCAGAGCGGCTTACAATCTCCTTTCCCTTCCCCTCCCCACAACAGACACCCTGTGGGCTGAGAGACCTCTGACAGAACTGCTCTTTCCAGAACAGCTCTGACAGAACTATGGCTTACCCAAGGTCATCCAGCAGGTGCAAGTGGAGGAGTGGGGAATCAAACCTGGTTCTCCCAGATTAGAGTCCACGCACTTAACCACTGCACCACACTGGCTCTATATAAATGGCTCTATATAAATGTATAGTAGGGATAAAAAGTGATTGAGCTAATGGATGATGCATGGTGAATTCAGACAATCAGAAAACTAAGACCCAAACTAGACGAGTTGAGCATCTGTAGGGATGCCCTGCTATTTTGTAGGAGTGAGTTCCCACCAAGAACTCACTTTGGTTT
>NW_015204451.1:0-548 GCF_001447785.1 Gekko japonicus | reverse complement strand
GTAACTGCTCGGAACGTAGCTGTAATAGACGATGGCGGCATTCTTTCAGCATTCGAATGGTCGCGATTTTGGGATCCCGATCTTAGTGCTCTCTGGGGAAGATATGGGGAAAGGCGGTCCCTTAGGTACGTAGGTCTCTGACCATAAACAAAAGAGCCACAAGAGCTGAGTACTGGCTCATCTTTTTAGGGTTGCCAGGTCCATCCTGGCAACCAATGTGGGATGGGGGGGACGACTTACCAGTAGAAAGAAGAAGGCCTAGGCCACATTGCTGGCATCACACAGGAAGTGACATCATGCCAGCAACTTCCGGGTGACTTGGGCCAAAACTCTATGGTAAAACTGGCTTCTACCATAGAGTTTTTGCCCAAATACCAGAGTGTCATCTGGAAGTCTCTGGCATGATGACGTAACTTTCCTGTGCAATGCTGGCAACATGACCTAGACCTTTTTCTTTCTACTGGTAAGTCCCCTCACCGCCCATCTGATTGGCAGCTGGGGGGCAGGGTCTGGTGATGGGGACCCCTGCCTCCACCAGGGGGGGTCTG
>NW_015204450.1:0-550 GCF_001447785.1 Gekko japonicus | reverse complement strand
TTGCCTTTGCCTTCCTCTGCGGAGCCTTCTTTGGCAGCCTCCCATTCAAGTACTGACCCTGCTTAGTTTCCCCTAGCAAGGGGCTTTCAAGTCAAGGGAGAAGCAGAGGTGGTTGGCCATGGCCTTCCTCTGCGGAGCCTTCCTTGGTGGTTTCCCTTCCAAGTACTGACCCTGCTTAGCTTCCCCCAGCAAGGGGCTTTCAAGGCAAGAGAGAAGCAGAGGGGGTTGGCCCTTGCCTTCTCCTGCAGAGCCTTCCTTGGTGGCCTCCCATCCAAGTACCGAGCCTGCTTAGCTTCCGAGATCTGACTAGATCGGGCCATAGCGCGCTGCCTTCCCTCCCAAAGTGGCATTAAAGAGGAACATTTGCAAAATAAATCTTGATGGGAAACAAGTCACTAGGATCCCCCGGGAGCCGCGCTCCCATCCTGTGCTGACCGCACTACACAATCTCACGTGAATACCACCCAGTTGGGCTGCGAAGGGCAGCTCCGTCGGAGCCCTAGGCGCTTCCCCGCAGGACGAGAGACGACAAACCTGCACGCTGCCCCAC
>NW_015204449.1:0-474 GCF_001447785.1 Gekko japonicus | reverse complement strand
AGTTTCAACTAGGTTTTTAATACTGGCCCCTTATTAGACTTTTTTCTTATCCTTGTGGTTCTTGATTCCAGTTTTTGGGTCAAGTTTGTTTTCCCCTCCCTGTATCTTACTACTATAAATGTACAACAACCCATACAAGTGCTGAAGACAACCAAAATAGCATCCAATTGCCTAAGCAAGAAAATGGGAACATGCACACCAAACATATTGACATAAAAGTATCACCTAGTGAGAGAGCTGCAGAAGAAAAACATCATTGTACTGATCTACTGTCCAACAAATGAAAAGATTACAGATGCTCTCACTAAGTCACTCTCTATAGTTTGCTTCTAAGATCTAAGAGAGAAGATGAATCTTATGAACTGAGTCATGAGACATTGAGAGGGAGTGTTGGAAGTGGAGGAATGTGTGCTGTCCCCTGCTTTGGACTTCAGAGACAGCACCACAGATTAGAACATAAGAACATAAGAGATG
>NW_015204448.1:0-565 GCF_001447785.1 Gekko japonicus | reverse complement strand
GCACCTCCAGTCCAGGTAAGGGATTTGAGTAGGGGACAGCCTGGGTCCCCCACTCCTTTTGCAGGGGGGGCTTTTGTTCCTGCCGTTTCTACAAGGTTTCCAGGTGAGATAGACTCCATGGCATGACAAACATCCTGTACCCTCCCAGACTACCCCCTTCCAGTGTGCAGTTTCCGCCTGGCGTGATCTCTGACGAGAGAATCTGCTTTTTCTTTCAGTGTCCGTTTTCCTTTGAGGAGGTGGCCGTGTATTTCACCGTGGGAGAGTGGTCCCTGCTGGATCCGGACCAAAGAGCTCTGTACTGGGAAGTCATGCTGGAGAACTACGGGAGCGTGGCCTCTCTGGGTAAGGATCCTTCGTTAGGTGCCCAAGTTGGAAATTTGTGCCATCGTGATGTGGCATGTATCAAGATATTGAAAAGCAATGGAGTGTTTTGTCTCCTGTCCCGCTACTGAGGCCAGTGTTGTGTCCAATGCTCCCTCTAAACTGTGGAGTCCTGTGAGCAAAACGTCTACTTTGTGAGTTACTGGAATTATGCAAGTCGGCTACTGCATAAATTAGTTTG
>NW_015204447.1:0-570 GCF_001447785.1 Gekko japonicus | reverse complement strand
GGGGTGAACTCGCGTGTCGTGCAGAATGTAAATTCGGGCCAGGGTTGAACCAGGATTTAAGATGTAGTGCGGAAAGGACCAAGGGACCAAAGGCTTCACACTACCTGCCGATAACACCAGAACCCTTTCCTCTCTGCTATGCCTGAAGACAGTGGTCCTTTCCGCACTAGACCTTGGACCCTGGTTCAAACCTGTCCCCGAACTTACATTCTACACACTCGAGTTCACCCCTGTAATTATCTCGGGGTATTTTTTCTTTCGTTGTTACATTGAGGTCACCCTAGTTTTGCCCCACACTTGTCCCGGGAGAAACGGATGCTGTTATAACCAGGGATGAATGCAAGGCATTGTGTCCCGAGTTGAACTCTGATAAAACCAGGGATGAGATGAAAGTGCGGAAAGGACCAGTATATGTGGCCAGTGAGAGAGGGAGGATCAGGTCTTCCCACCATGGGGGGAAAGGAGAAATATAACTCGATGGGTCCTTTCCACACTTGGATCTCATCCCTGGTTTTATCAGAGTTCAACTAGGGGCACAATGCCTTGCATTCATCCCTGGTTGTAACAGCA
>NW_015204446.1:0-853 GCF_001447785.1 Gekko japonicus | reverse complement strand
ACACACACGTGCACCAGACCCTACTTCATGAGATACATAAAAATGTTGTTCAGAACCTCAAGAAGGGGCATAAATAGCATAATCAGAAGTTATAAGCAATATTTATGTATTATGTATTTAGAATATTCGTCACCTCTCCAGAGACCTGCTCAAGGTAGTTCACAAAGTATAACAATACAATAAATGTATAAAAACAGCATAAAATGATCAATAATAAACATCTATTAAAAACATTTGAGGGCATTGTTGTTGTTCAGTCGCACAGTCGAGTCCAACTATTCGCGACCCCATGGACCAGATCCCGCCAGGCCCTCCTGTCTTCCACCAGCCTCTGAAGTTGGCTCAATTTTATGTTCGTTGCATCGATGACACTGCTTTCCCTTCCCCTCCCCACAACAGACACCCTGTGAGGTGGGTGGGGCTGAGAGAACTCTGACACAAACTGCTCTTTTTCAAGGACAGCTGTGCCAGAGCTTGTGACTGACCCAAGGTCACATCAGCAGGTGCAAGTGGAGGAGTGGGGAATCAAACCCGGTTCTCCCAGATTAGAGTCCGCACACTTAACCACTACACCAAACTGGCTCTCATACAATTCCCCTGGTCTCCTATGGCAAGAATCATTCGTAACCTAGCATTTATATTTATTTGTTTATTTTATTTATAGCCCACCTTTCTCACTGTGACTCAAGGCAGACTACACATTGAAAGTCAATGCAAACCAATGCAATCAACAGGATGAAATACCTAATAAGCAATGCAATAGGACTAGGATTACAGAAATCTGACACAAATCACGTATGTTAAACAATGCAGAAAATCTTATATTCTAATAGCAAAATCCAGATATCTTTGG
>NW_015204445.1:0-817 GCF_001447785.1 Gekko japonicus | reverse complement strand
AAAAAAAAAAAAAAAGCTACAAAGAGTAGACTTTGTTAACTCTGAACAGAGGTATTACAATCTGAGGTTTCGACTGTTTACTGGGGTTCTGTTCATGCTCCTTGTCTTGTCACTTCTTAATTCTGATCTAGTTCCTTGTATTTCTCATCCCGATACAGGATCATTCCAAACCTGGTCTCAAGGGCTTTACACATAGCAATTTTCTTTGTAGTTTTGTAGTCTCATTAAAAAAAACAATAAAAATATCCCTCCGGGGATGCAAAAAAAATGCTACAAAGATTAGACTTCATTAACTCTGAACAGAGATATTACAGTCTGAGGTTTCGACTGTTTACCGGGGTTCTGTTCATGCTCCTTGTCTCCTCACTTCTTAATTCTGATCTAATTCCTTGCATTTCTCATCCCGATACAGGATCATTCCAAACCTGGTCTCAAGGGCTTTACACATAGCAAAGTTCTTAAACCGAGCATGTGGCTCAGTGGGAGAGCACTTGCCATGCATGCAAAAGGTCCCAGGTTCAAACCCTGGCGTCTCTAGTTAAAGAATGCTGGGCAGCACGAGTGGAGAATAGAGGCTCATCTCTGCCTGAGATTCTGAAGACCAGCTGCCAGTTAGACAATGCTAAGCCAAATGGACCAGTGGTCTGGATTGACTTTAGGGCAGCTGACATGTTTGTGTTCTTGGACTGGGGCTAAGAGCTCAGTGGTAAGCACCTGTTTGCACATAGAAGGTCCCAGCTTCAATCCCTAATATCGCCAGGTAAAAGGATCAGGTTGTAGGCAGCACCAATGAATTTTATTGAATTTTATTGTTACG
>NW_015204444.1:0-555 GCF_001447785.1 Gekko japonicus | reverse complement strand
CCCTGTCAAGGACCAAGACGACCGTGACATACCCTAACCGGGTAGAATTTTTACAAATGCTCCGACTGTGGGAAGAGCTTTAGCCACGTTCATAACCTCAAAAAGATCCCACAAGGAAGAAAGCAATGGTGGGCCATGGGCTCTGTTGGTCGAAGGATCCGCTGATCTCTTCAAGGAGCCCCCCAGGGGAGGAAACTCATCAGGGCTCAGTGTGTGGCAAGAGAAGACCCCTCCCCTCCCTTCCCCAGTCTGAGGCCATGGAGACTCCTCGGGGATCCCACGTGCAGTGGTAGAAGATTGTCCCAAATCCTGTTCATGGTGAATCATTGCTTTATTTAAGACAGCAGGAAGCACAGGTAACATAAAAATAAATATAGCAGCATAGCAAGGTGTCTACAGCTCCCCAATGCCAGCGATAATGTGGTTGGGGGAGGTCTCACCTTCACCCGGCCTTCCTTAAGGAGTACCTGCAAACGAGAAGTGAGGGAGGGAGGGTGTAGTCCTCCCACCCTGGACTCCATTGGATTCCCCCTCTATGAACTTTTTTTTTTTTTT
>NW_015204443.1:0-434 GCF_001447785.1 Gekko japonicus | reverse complement strand
CCCCCCCCCCCCCCCGAAACATACTTCAAAGTAATTAGCACAAAAATACTGTTTAACTTTTAGTTCTGGGTGCAGGTGGATAAATGAAATAGGAAAATGAAAAACTGAAAACTGCACTTGCCTGTGATAGGCTTTCGAACCGCTGGGTGGGCGGGATACAGGTGTTATCATAGACAATGAAGGCTGAGGTGAGAATAGGCGGAATTATATAGTCATTGTTTTATTGTGTCCTGCTATTATTTACTGTCAGCTTGTCTCACTGAATAATACAATGTTAAATCACTCTATTTATGGATAATTATTTATAGTTCACCTGACTCACTGAGATATGTAATGGCAAGATAGGCAGCTGTTTAAGGTCCGCTCAACTCACCATGATATGTAACGTTATAGTAGAATATGTACTGTGTATATAAAACAAAATAATAAAAATA
>NW_015204442.1:0-570 GCF_001447785.1 Gekko japonicus | reverse complement strand
GACAGTTGCCTTGGCACAATGCTGGCACCGGGGTCATGCCGTCACTGCCATATGACTGCTACCCCATCCCATTGGTACAGCCTGCTTCTGCCTGCCAACCGGTTGAGTGTTGGTAGGCAGTGGCCATAATTACTGGGAGGTTACTCACCATTAGCAGTCACCCGCTAAGCCTACTGCTGCATAAACCAGCAACTAGATCTCCTCCTTCCAGGGATGCCAGTCCCCAGTCCCTAATCTCGTGGACTCCTGCCTGCCACCAGCCAGCTGACCAGTGGGTCCACAACAGCAACCCCCCATGGCCCCCACGCCCCTCCTGCAAGATTTAAAGGGCTCTCCAGCTGAGTGGTGGGGGCATGTGGCTGGCCAATCAGCTGGAGGGCCCTTTAAATCTTGTAGGAAGGGAAGGAGATGGGTGGCTACCAGCCACATGCCTGATCGCCAAATGGCAAATTCACTGCTTGGAGTTCAGGTGTGCATGGCCCCTGCTCTCAAAAAGCATTTAAAGTGACTTTAAGCTTGGATTCTGGCTTTTAAGCTTGGCGTTCAGGCATGCAGGGTGCTGGTGCCCCC
>NW_015204441.1:0-556 GCF_001447785.1 Gekko japonicus | reverse complement strand
TCTTCTTCTTATGGGGAAGGTTGGGGGGAGCCAAGGCTTGACGTGAATTGCTCCATGAGGCTTCCAAGGGTAAATCTCAACGTAAAGGGAAATGGAAAGAGTTGGTGGAGAAAGGTTCCATGGCCGTGCCATCATAAATCAACAGAATTAGCCCTTATGCCTACTGGACAGTGAAGGAGGTGTGAACAGACAAGCAAATAGTGAAAATTAACCAATATTAGTACCAGGTTAGAAAAATGGCACAAAATGACGGTGGAAACTGCTGGCAAGTCACAGTGGACCTGTGGCGGCCCTATAGGGTTTTCAAGGTGAGAGACGTTCAGAGGTAGATTGCCATTGCCGGCCTCTGCAAAGCACCCTGGACTTCCCTGGTGGTCTCCCATCCAAGTACTGACCCGAGCTGACCCTGCTTAGCTGCCAAGATCTGACGAAATCGAGCTGGCCTGGGCCATCCAAGTCAGGGTGTAAAATAGCCTGCGGAAAAGGCAAGACTGGTGTCTGTGTGTGTTTTAGGGGGTGCTCAGAGGTGCTCACATGTCTCTTGAGAAACCTGTAT
>NW_015204440.1:0-569 GCF_001447785.1 Gekko japonicus | reverse complement strand
TGGTCAAAAACGAGATGGCAAGACTGAACGGTGACATCTTGGGAATCAGTGAACTCAAGTGGATGGGAATGGGTGAGTTTAACTCAGAAGACCATCTATATATCTAACTAGGAAAAAGGCCCGTTGTGGAAATAAATACAACGGCCTCTAGAAAGAGGCTCTGGGCAGGTGCCCCGGCTTTGGACACTCAGTGTCAATTTGCTGTGGCGACCTCAGCAGGGTATAATGACACTAAGTCCACCATTTTCTCCAGAGGAACTGATCTCTGCTACCTAAAGAACAGTTGTAATTTTGAGTGATCTCCAGCCCTCACCTGGAGATTGGCAACGATGGTTCCCCAGAAGGAAATAGTTGGTTTGGAGGGTGGAGTCTATGGCTTTGTACCTGTCCGAAATATCGGCGTGCCGGGAAGGGGGAAAGCTTGGCGGGCCGGCAAAGCCTCGCCGCCAGGGGTAGGAGAAAGTTTGGCGGGTCGGCAAGGCCTCTCCGCTGGGGGAGGGGAAGGAGGGAGGGAGGGAGAAATTTCGGTGGGCTAGTGAGGCCTTGCCACTGCTGAGGGGAGATGGGGG
>NW_015204439.1:0-656 GCF_001447785.1 Gekko japonicus | reverse complement strand
AGGGAAGAGATATTCAGAGGTGGTTTGCCGCTGCCTGCAGACTTCCTCGGTGGTCTCCCATCCAGATACTAACCGGGGCCGACCCTGCTTAGCTTCCGAGATCTGGTGAGATCGGGCTAGCCCGGTGCATCCAGGTAAAGGCAGACGACAAACACAGGTGGTTTGCCATTGCCTGCCTCTTTGTAGCAGCCCTGGGCTTCTCCCATCCTTGGGCTGACCCTGCTTAGCTTCCGAGATGCGGTGAGATCGGGCTCGCCTGTGCCATCCGGGTCAGGGCACAAAGATGGCACGAATCGCCCCAAAGATACCAGGGCCACTCCCCATCGGCACCTGCCTGCTGAGAAGAAGAAGAGATTGGATTCATACCCCATGCCCTTCACTACCCAAAGGAGGCTCAGAGTGGCCCCACAACAGACACACCCTGTGAGGCAGGTGGGGCTGAGACAGCTCTTTCGAGGACTGCCCTTGAGAGAACAGCTCTTATCAGAACGACGGCTTGCCCAAGGTCATCCAGCAGGTGCAAGTGGAGGAGTGGGGAATTGAACCCGGTTCTCCCAGATGAGAGTCCGCGCACTTAACCACTGCACCAAAGTGGTAGGACAAATACATAAAACACAACAATGACCACGACCAAGATCATGTATTTTATATTGTTT
>NW_015204438.1:0-570 GCF_001447785.1 Gekko japonicus | reverse complement strand
GAACATCTCTCTCAAATTCTATCAGGCACCCTCAAAGTTGGGGCCCAGAGATCTCCCGGAATTACAACTGATCTCCGGCTGACAGAGATCAGTTCCCTTGGAGAAAATCACTGCTTGCAGGATGGACTCTACGGCATTATACCCCACTAACGTCCCTCCTCTCCCTGAATCCTACCCTCTCTAGACTCCATACCGTCCCCCAAATCTTCAGGAATTTCTCCACCTGGAGCAGGCAGCCATACTGAGCCAGGCCATCCGGCTATCCAGTTTTTAGTATCTTTGGCTCTGAATATCAGCAGTTCTTTAGCATCCAGGCAAAGAAAGGTCTTTGCCAACAAGTGAGTTTCTTAAACTGGAAATGCTGGGGAAGGAATCCGGGACCTTCTCTGCTACTGAGCCATGTCCATTCATTTACTCTGTTTGCTACCACTTTTTGCTCATGCTTCCTTCAAAAACACAGGATAATATCCATGGCTGTGGTCTTTTTTTCCCCTCCCAACAACAACCCTGCAAGGTAGAAAAGGCCAACAGCACAAGCAGGGATCTCCATGGTCCTAGTCTGATACTATA
>NW_015204437.1:0-626 GCF_001447785.1 Gekko japonicus | reverse complement strand
AAGAAGAAGAAGAAGAAGAAGAAATCCTTGATACGAGAGGTGATGCAAAGAGGTTACGGGATTTCGTTGATCTGGAGTTAAGAAATTTGGATGAAACACTTTCCCCACCCCCCGCAATAGGAGAGAGGGAGAGGCAGTCTGCCTGCTCCACCCTAGGGCTGCCCAGCCGAAGAAGAGAAGATGAGAGGCCCAAAGGGCGGGTAGGCTGGGCATCATGCTCAGATGGACGGGGTGAAGCCTTCCTCTCATCACCCTTCTGCCACTGGGTCAGCCCAGTCTAGAGTTGCCAGCCTCCAGGTGGTCACTGGAGCTCTCCACATTCCTTAATCGCAGTAGCAACTAGAGCCTGGTTTATCTCTCTGAGCTCGAGCAAAGAGCATACCTTGTAGCTAAAACGTGATTCTTTAAGTGTAAAGCAATGTTGTTTCGTACGTGAGGTATTCTGACACTGTAAACTCTGGAATGCTTGAGGATATCCCATACATGGACCCCAACCTGGAGCTGGCAACTCTAGCCTGGCCCAGCCCAGGTTTTGGGGAAAACCCACTGGAACACTGGGGGAAGACCATTTCGGCATTATGGCCAGTCCATCCCTATCATGCGACCAGTGTTCCCTCTAAGCTGAG
>NW_015204436.1:0-559 GCF_001447785.1 Gekko japonicus | reverse complement strand
CAAACATCAAATATTAAAACATTTCAACAGGGAAATGTAGAGGGAAATGAGTCTCCCCGAGGAGGGAGCTCCAAAGTTTTGGTGCTACAACCTTGAAGGCCCTTTCACAGGTTGCTACTTGTCTAGTCTCAGATGGCAAGGGCAGCAGAATCAGGGTCTTGAAGGATGTCTTGCTAGCCTCAAGCCTTACAGGACTTTAAAGGTCAGTACCAGCACCTTGAATTGAGCCCGGATACAAATGTATTTGCTAATAAGAGCTGTCTAGCAATAAAAGGCTGCTCAGGTATATTACAGAACTCTCCTTTGCAGATATCAAGAAAAGGTTGGTCAGGCACTTCTGGGAGCTTTTTTTTTAAATAGATATAAGATAAAAATGTCATAAATAAATATTCTGTCTCATAAGACAAGGAACAGACTATATGATTCCATATGGCAGAAACTCTATACTAAGACTGGGGAAAAACTAAAGTCCATGAATGTATCAAGAGAAGCATCAGACCTGTGGAGAACCTGGAAAAATAATGATGTTTAATGTAGAAAACAGCGGGGGGGGGGGGTT
>NW_015204435.1:0-579 GCF_001447785.1 Gekko japonicus | reverse complement strand
TCAAAAAAGTCTCTGTAGGTTTGTTAAATTGCACTCTTTGACCAGTCTGCACTCTATAATGCTTTCCAGTCAGCTTTCCCCCCTCTGGCTCTTAAATTTGCTTCTTTTTTTTCTCCTGGGATGAGCTCAGCTCAACTCCCTCCGCTTTTAAGTTGAGGATTTGGGGGAAGCTGTCTACTTGGATTTTTGTCTGATTTAAAGGCACATGGACTCACACTTCATCGACTGCTTGCTTCAGTAAGGTAGGGAAGATTTTAAAATGCTAGATCTCCTGTTCGCTTGTCCCAGTGTGCATCTCAGTCGCCATTGATGGTCTTGCAGCAGTGGGACCTATTGGGGCAAAAAGGAGCCTCAATCCCTCGGCCGTGGCCTCGGGAGCAGCACCTCTCGTGCCCCAGGCTACAAGCCCCCTCTGAGGTCCCCCTCCCATCTGCTACAATCACGGGTCGCGTTCATCGGAGCTTGATGAAATGCACCCGTCAGTGATTCATCAAAACTGGAAGCTCATATATGGAAGTTTTTGACACAAAATAGAAATGGGATAGCAGATCCATCATTAGGATTTAGATTTCCATTTGA
>NW_015204434.1:0-590 GCF_001447785.1 Gekko japonicus | reverse complement strand
GAAGTCCGCCGCTTTCTCCTCGGGGCCCTAGGCCTTCGCGAAAAAGTCCATGCGGGCCACGAATTTGGAGGGCTGTGGTGCTAGGTGGTCCGTGAGGGCCGTGATGAGGGCCTTGAAGCTCACTTCCTCTGCCTCCTTCGGTGAGATCAGGTTCTGCAAAAGGAGCAGGGTGTCCATACCGCACAGGCGTATGAGCTGGGACCTCTTCATGTCCGCGTCGGTGACCCGCATGCAGGCGAGATAGTGTTTTAGTATCCGCACCCATGTGGTCCATCACTCGGGGTGGGCCAAGTCGAATGGCGCGATGCCCTCGTGCGAGGTTCCTGTGGAAGCGGCGGTGGTGGCCCCGGAGGAAGAGGAGGCTGAGGAGGATGAGGCGGTGGACGCGGAGGTGGCGTTGGACTCCGACATTTTGCTAGTGCGCTGGAGCTCTTGTGAGGCCGAGGTTGCGGCGAGGCGCGCAAATGGGGCGCGGCGGGGCGGCGCGTCTGCGGCGAGATGAGGCGGTAGACGGAGCGAGGCTTGCGGTTGAGCGATGATCCAAGACAAGCGGCGGCAGCAGCGGCGGTCTTGATCGGGCTCGGTGCGTT
>NW_015204433.1:0-576 GCF_001447785.1 Gekko japonicus | reverse complement strand
AACTGTTTTCTCTTTCTTTTCTGAAATAGAAGGAGGAAAAAGAAACATTGTAAGCTAACATGTAAATGGAAGCACAAGCTCAATGGGGAAGGAATGCATCCAGATAGCAGGTAGAGTTTCCTGGCCCTATGGATTTTCGATGGCAGTAGGAGGGGTGGCAGTGGCCTCCTGGAGGACGAAAAGAAAAAGAAGGCCTTGTCTACTTACAGGAAGTTCTTACTATATAGTTCTGAGGGATTCCTAGAGCTCCCCTTTGCCATTCCCAAGTAGCTCTAGGAATCACCAGGAACTCTATGGTAAGAATTTCCTGTAAGAAGGCAGGACCTTATTTTTTCTTTCCTTTTTAAGTTGCCTCAAGACCTGGGGGCAAGGGATGCCCTGCCCCCACCAGGGCCTTGGAAGACCCAACAACAGCACGAAACTGATATGTACCAGCAAGACAAAGATAATTATGCTTTCAGACAGTGGGCCTCCAGCGTTCACTGCAGTGACGGAAAACAACCTAGTTCCATACGTGTCTTTGTAATTCAAGACAAAATCTGGGTTATGCAATATCTGTGGTGCAGAGGCATGCAT
>NW_015204432.1:0-585 GCF_001447785.1 Gekko japonicus | reverse complement strand
AAAAAAAGAAAAGAAAACCATTCATCCATGACCTTGTATAACAAAATGCAAAAAGTTCTGGGCAAACATAAGCTGTCAGTTGAAAATATCCATGGTCAGTCCTACGACAATGCATCTAACATGAAGGGCTCAGAGAAAGGGCTGCAAGCACTCTTTAAAAACATTAACAGGTATGCAGACTATGGACCATGTGCAGCTCATTCACTCAACCTTGTTGGAGTAAAGGCAGTATCTACTGTGCCTGAAGTTGTTGACTATTTTGGCATTTTGCAGGAGCTGTATGTTTTCTTTTCTGGATCTCCACAAAGATGGGGAATTTTAAACACACATGGAAATCTAGATTTTCCCCTAAAGAGCTTAAGTGTAACTAGACGGTCTGCACCATATGAAGCAGTCCGGGCAATTAAACATGGACATACAGGTATTTCACAAACTCTCAAACATATTTTGATGACTCAGAAGAGAAGCCTGAATGTAAACGAGATGCAAAGAATTTATACCACAAGCTGGTAAAGTTGAAATATGCTATTTTGTTTGGGGAGAAGTTCTTGAGTGCTTCAACAAAACAAGCAAGAAACTCCAAAC
>NW_015204431.1:0-604 GCF_001447785.1 Gekko japonicus | reverse complement strand
TCCAGGAATTTCCCAACTCTGAGTTGGTATCGCTAATGAATTATCCTGCTCTCACTGCATTGTTTTCTATTTGTGCAATACCATTTCTACATTGTGTAACACAGGGTTCTCCAACAAGGTGCCCCTGGGCACCATAGCACCTGCCAGTACTTCTCTTGGTGCCGCTGAGCTTTTCAGAAAGTGGGTGGAGCCACTGTAAGGCAGGGCTTGCTATTGGCTGACTTCATTCCAATGAGAGGGTTTTCCATTGGAGGATCAGAACAACTGGGAAGCACCTAGGCTTTCCTTAGTCATTGTGTGACTGCCCTCCTCCTTCAGCCTTTCCTTCCACCCTAGTGGTGTAAGGGCTATTTTTGGGCAGGAACGCACAGGAACGGAGTTCCAGCTGGCTCCTGAGTTGGCCATGCCCAGCAGGAACTCATTAGCATAATAGGCCAACAGCACACCCAACAGCAGAAACTCATTAGGACTGGCTACAGTAGTAGGATTGGCAAATTGTTTTTACATGGCGGCGGGGGGCTCCCGTTCGGCGTCATCAGCGCGCGCACGCCGCATGCACGTCATCCGGATGTGAAGTGATGACGCCAGGCACACTGGGGGCGGG
>NW_015204430.1:0-685 GCF_001447785.1 Gekko japonicus | reverse complement strand
CAGGTGGGGCCTGGAGAGCTCCTGAAATTGCAGCTGATTTCCAGACAGCAACGCTCCCTCTAAGCTGTGGAGTCTTGTGAGCAAAAATCCTACTTTGTGAGCCGCTGCCAGCAAAGTGGTGAGCGAGCGATTTGGCTGCTGCATAAATCAGTTTGCTCTGGAGCCCTCCTTCCTGAGCTAAGACAAAGATGTGTGAGCCGGAGGCTAAAAAACTGTGAGCTAGCTCACACTATCTCGGCTTAGAGGGAACACTGCCTGCAGTGCTCCCTCTAAACTGTGAAGTCCTGTGAGCAAAAATCCTACTTTGTGATCTGCTGCCATTAAAGTTGCGAGCAAGTGATTTGGCCACTGCATGAATTAGTTTGCTCTGGAGCCCTCCTTCCTGAGCTAAGATGAAAAAAAGTGTAAGCTGGAGGCTAAGAAACTGTGAGCTGGCTCACACTCACCAGCTCCGAGTTCTGGGGCTCGGATGCCATGCTGTTTGCCCTGGAGCCCTCCTCCCACCATGCCTGTCTCTCTCTCTGTCAAGACTGGTTGTCATCATTACGGGAGAGGAACCGCCCACACGCCACCCGGGCAGGGTGTAGCATCAAGTACAGATAAGCCAATTAAATGTGTTGCAGCCCACCATGGCCTCTCCCAGTCTTTTCTCACACTCATAATTTAAACATCAGAGCACTGCTTA
>NW_015204429.1:0-585 GCF_001447785.1 Gekko japonicus | reverse complement strand
AATGTATAAATAAATAAATAAATAAAAGTATACTAACAGTAGACTGATCCCAGCCCAAGTAAATACATGTTGACTTAAAACAACTGTTCAGCCCCTTCAGATATCTTCATATCTGACAAAGGGGGGAGCCTTGACTCTTGAAAGGTCATTCCTCAAAAACTCTTGTTGGTCTCCATGGTGCTCCATGGGGTTTTTGAGGTCATTCCTCAAAAACTCTTGTTGGTCTCCATGGGGCTACTGGACTGGAACCTGGCTGCTCTACTGCAGATGACCCTGGCTCTTTGTTGCATACCTCTTTATTGACATCTTTATTACACAGGCACAAGAGCATCACATATGATGATCAACCTACTGAATTCATCTGTACATGGCACAGACTTCTGCCCCATTTATTGCCGGAATCAATGATTTATCTTCTTGATTAACTTTCATGTTCTTACTGCTCCTCCTCCCCACAAAAAGAATCAGGTGGAAATAATCTCTGCTCAGTATTGGATGGATGGTGTGACCCTAGCTTATATCATTTACTATGCTTTGAAGTCCTACACAAGGCAGTGCCTTCAAAGCATGCCTTTGAAGAAGCTC
>NW_015204428.1:0-577 GCF_001447785.1 Gekko japonicus | reverse complement strand
GCTTCAGAGGGTGGACTCTGTGGCATTACCTCCCTCTCTTCTCCAAACTCCACCCTCTGCAGGCACCGCCCCCAAATCTCCATGAAGTTTCCAAGCCAGAGCTGTCCACTGTAGCTGCACTGTTTTGATGAGGCTGGTGCAAAGGGGCATGAGTAGAAGCAAAGGTGGTGGCAGTTGAGGCGGGGTTACGGAGGAGACAGGCAGGTGGGATGGGACACTGTAAGGGGTGGGCCCCGGGTGGTGGCTGGAGATCTCCTGGAATTACAACTGATCTCCAAATGAGAGAGATCAGGTCCCCTGGAGCAAATGGCTGCTTTGGAGGGTGGACTCTGTGGCGCTATATCCCGTCGGAAGTCCTTCCCCTCCCCAACTCCCGCCCTCCTCAGGCTCCGCCCACAAACTCTCCATGCGTTTCCCAACCCAGAGCTGGCAGGCGACCCTCTGTGGGCCCCCCTCCAGATCTGTCACCTGAGTCACCCGTCTCAGTTGGCCTTTAGACGTGTCAGGGAAACGGTGGGCCTGTGAGAATTCCCTGATGCGTGTGCACAAATCGGGGAACCTCCATCTCCTGGTAGTT
>NW_015204427.1:0-775 GCF_001447785.1 Gekko japonicus | reverse complement strand
ATGGAGGGCCTTTGTGGCTTCCTGGACTGCATCCGTCCATTCCATATTGGGTCTTCCTCTTTTCCTGCCGCCTTTGACTTCTTCTAGCATTCTGTCTTTCCGGACTCTAATCTGGGAGAACCAGGTTTGATTCCCCACTCCTCCACTTGCACCTGGCTCGATGACCTTGGACAAGCTGTAGTTCTGATAAGAGCTGTTCTTGAAAAAGAGCAGTTTCTGTCAGAGCTCTCTCAGCCCCACCTACCTCACAGGGTGTCTGTTGTGGGGAGGGGAAGGGAAAGGAGTTTGTAAGCTGCTCTGAGACTCCTTTGGTAGTGAAGGGCGGGGTACAAATCCAATCTCCTCCTCCTCCTCCTCTTCCTAGCATTACTATCTTTCCCAATGAGTCTTGTCTTCTCGTAATGTGACCAAAGTACAATAGCATCAGTTTAGTCATTTTAGTTTCTAGGGAGATTTCAGGTTTGCTTTGATGTAGAACCCACTTATTTGTCTTTTAGGTGGTCCACGGTCTCCGTAAAACTCTCCTCCAACAGCACATTTCAAATGAATCAACTTCATTTGGCTTTATTCTGAAGGAAATTTTGTTTATGATTTTACTGTAGTACCATTTTAAGCAGAGACACACTCTTATAAATTCATTCAAGTCAATTGCTTTAGCTGAGTGTGACCCTGCTTATGGAGGCAGTGCTAGTGATTCCCTATTGTTTGTAAGTGCTTTTATGGCTGTTCCTGTTTTTTAATTACCGCTGTGGGCCAACTTAAGTATTTTAAAAGG
>NW_015204426.1:0-580 GCF_001447785.1 Gekko japonicus | reverse complement strand
TTATTGGTACGGCCAATTGACCAGCAGTGAAGCGGCCAATTGACCAGCAGTGAAGTTTCACACAAGAGCTGCGCCGTGGTCGCGCCTCCCTTTGCCCCACTTCTATTGGTCAATTTCCCACTTGAAGCCACGCGGCCGCATTTTGACCCATGGCTTTGCCCAATTTCCCCCGCGGTTTCGTGATCCTAAAAAAAACCAGGATCACAAAACTGCGGGGGAAATTGGGCGAAGCTGCGGGTCAACATGTGGCACCGCGGCTTTGAGTGGGAAATTGACCAATAGAAGCACGCCAAAGGGAGGCACAACCACGGTGCAGCTCTTGTGTGAAATTGGTCTCAGACCTTTCCCCTCCCCACAAAAGACACCCTGTGAGGTAGGAACTGTTAAGGCCCTCTTTGTTAACTGAATAATAACAGCTAGTGTACTTGACCCTGTGGAATGCTACCACCATCAGTATTTGATCTTTTTATACATTTTATATATGCCATTCTTTTGTATACTATGTAATTGCATTGTCTCAATGCATCTGTGTTTTAACATTTTTAACCTACTATAAGCGTTCCGTGCGCCTTGGTGTTTA
>NW_015204425.1:0-563 GCF_001447785.1 Gekko japonicus | reverse complement strand
AATGGCTTGACCCTGGCCCTTCCGGCACCCTCCTTTTGATCCATGCTCACTACGGTGTCCTCCAAGCGATTCTGCGCTAAAACCGAATTCAACCTTCTTTTTCGTCCAGTTCCCCCCACCCATTCTGCACTAAAATTGAGTCCAATCTTCTTTTCATTCTGGGTTCCCCCCCACCCATTCTGCATTACATTCCCTCCCTTCAGTGGTCAGCCCAGTTTCAGCCTGCTGTTGCCCTGGATTATTAGGATGCTGTTTTGCCCTGGACCTAAATTGCCTCGACTCGGCCAATTCTACATTGGCTTTCCCCTCCATTGTTTCACGAAGCCCACGCTGGAACAGAAATGCCCCCTCTGCATTGCATGCTGCTTTCGCTTCCTTTGATCATTGGGTTTTATGGTACCCTCTACACTCCATGCCGCTTTTGCGTTCTTTGATCATCAGAGTCCGTTCTGGCTTTTAGATTTCTAGTTGGTTCCGCAGTCATAATCTGATTGGGTTGTTACTGAATGCTCCATGCTGTTGGTTGTGTTGGCCCATTTTGTGTTGTTGTTGTTCAGTCGCAC
>NW_015204424.1:0-595 GCF_001447785.1 Gekko japonicus | reverse complement strand
AATACATAACAATTCCTCCCCCCTAAGACAAGACATTATCCATTGCAAAACAGTTCATGACATTCATAATCAGCAAGGTACGGAGGCGGCTGCCTAGTACGCTGAGACCTGCGGAGCGGTGCAGGCTCAGAGGGCAAGGACTGCGAGGCGTCCAGCACAGGTTCTGCAAGACCGTGATCTGGCACAGTTACTGCTGGGTTTGCTACTCCTTGCTCAGGGGTCTGATCGGCTATGGGCACAGTACTAGGCAAGTCTGTACTCACCTCCCTGTCGGTGGGTTGGAAATCGCTTTCTGAGGACTCAGTCATTGGAGAGTCGGCGCTGTCCTTAGCCCAACGCCTCCTTAACTGGTCAATGTGGCGCCACCACGTTCTACCGTCGGCCAACTGCACCACATACATCCGAGTGCCCACAGAGTCTGATACCACCCCGGGGAGCCACAAGTGTCCATTAGTATAATTCTGTGCAAAAACCTTGTCCCCTTTTTCAAACATGCGCACCTTCGGTTGTGAATCGGTACGCTCGGACTGATCTTCAGTTGAGTTGGGATGCAGCCGGTTTAAACAGGTTGTGAGTCTGCACCCCATTAACAGCT
>NW_015204423.1:0-497 GCF_001447785.1 Gekko japonicus | reverse complement strand
TGACACAACCTCTTTCAAATAAGAGTTGGGTGTGTGTGTCACAACAAGGTTAGAGATAGGGAACAAACAAAGCTGGAAGTCTCCCTAACAGAGTGGTTCATGAGGGAGTAGATGTGGGAGAGGCTTTCTGGCCTTGTCATCTTCATAATGACACCATCAAGTACATAATAAAATCTGGAGTTTGGAATGGGCTTGACTAAAGCAATCTTTGGCCCCGGTCACACGAGCGGGAAAAGCCGCGGCAGAAGCGCAGCTTTTTAGAGCCAGAACAAACCGAAGCACGGCAGCAGGATCAGACAGGTCCCCCGAGGCTCTGCGCTTTTGCCAGCAGCCGTGATCACATGCTGCAGCGAAAGCGACTCTAAGAAGGGTGAGGAGGGCCAGCTGCAGCAGTTGTGCACATGTGCAGTTCGCCATTACCATACATACCACGGGATAACGGCACATCGGTGATCCCACAGCTGCCGGTGCTGTGCATCATCCGGTAGGTAATGCCC
>NW_015204422.1:0-595 GCF_001447785.1 Gekko japonicus | reverse complement strand
TCTCAACCTGTTCTATCCTATGCATTAGAGAAAGAGGAGAAGGAGAAGGAATAGGAGGAGGAGATTGCATTTATATCCCACCCTTCACTACCCAAAGGAGTCTCAGAGCGGCTTACAATCTCCTTTTTCTTCCCCTCCCTTCACGAGACACCCTGTGAGGTAGGTGGGGCTGAGAAAGCTTTTTCGTGCAGATCTGTCCTCACAGAGGATGGAGAGCTTGTACCTGAATAAGCCTTGGCCTTAAAGGTGCCACTGGACTCTTTTGAATTGCTAGCTATGGGGGGGTGGTCTGCAACTTACCTGGCTGCTTCTTTCTCCTTGTGGCCCGGGGCTGCTGGGAGCAAGGGGCGGGGCTTGTTGCATGTGCCCGTCCCCTGGACTCTTTACTGCCGGAGCTCCGCTCACATGCTCTCCTGCAGGATATGACCCCTGTTTTTATCTATTTGATTGTGTTGCTTGTTAGCCGTTCAGTTGTATCCAACCCTTGGCAATTCTATGGACCATCTCTCTCCACGTTTTCCGATCTTGTCCTGTTTCTTTGAGTTGTTCCACGCTCAGGCCGGTGTTGACTTTTTTTTTTTGAAACCCCCAAAGG
>NW_015204421.1:0-583 GCF_001447785.1 Gekko japonicus | reverse complement strand
ACCCTACATACAGAAACACAAACAGAATGTAATATAATGAGTCCGTTGAATGTATGGTATCCTATAATGGAAAAATGGATATAGATAAATTTGATTGGGAATCGATTAGAAAGGTTAAATTTAAGCTTCTACTTTTTAATTAGAATTAGAATTACCATAACAAGGCTCAAAAGCCCAGTCGGACAAGTTAAGCTATAGGTCTACATGGATATTGTTAAGCTTTTAAAGTCCACTGCAGTACAGAGGTTATAGACTTGTTATATATTGTATTCAACTGTTCATATAGACACTTTTAGCCTTATTGCTCGCACTCATAATGTTTTGGGTTTTTTTTAAGCTGGCAGTAAATGGATAGCGAACCTAAGCCAAATCTAAGCACGTTAATATGAATTTCAGTACCTCAGAAGTTACTACCCTTTATAGTCTTGCATACAAAATGTTCTTTATTGTACAATTTTTATTGTTTGTTTCTTGTTTCTTTTAATTGTTGTTTTCTATTAATATTGTTTTACTAACTGAAAAGTATTAATAAAAATATGTTTAAAAAAAAAACAAACATCAACTGGTAGTCCCTGACACAAAA
>NW_015204420.1:0-582 GCF_001447785.1 Gekko japonicus | reverse complement strand
CATATCTGAAGAAGATTTTCTTGTTGTAAGGAGCCTCCCTAGCCCCCGCTCTCTTCCCACCTACCCCTGACCCTTGTAGAGCCACCTTCCAGCAGGTGGGTGGTAGGCTGCTGGCTTTACCGGGGGGGGGGCGGCAGTGAAGACTTCTTCCCAACTCGGGGGTGGTGGGGGTGCTGCAAAATGTGCAAGAGAAGGAATCACATCCCCTTCCATTTTCTTGCTGTGTCTGCTGTGGCCGCTGCGCCACTGCCACCGGGCCTAGCGTGGCTCTCGGTCTGCCGCACTGCTGACGCTGGGCCCAGTGTGCCTCCTGGGCTGCCATGTGGCTGCCAGGCCCAGCGCTGCCACGCTGTTGACACCAGGCCCAGCATGGCTCCTTGCCTGCCGGGCCCCATCAGGTGGGCGTGTTCTCAGCACAGTTGCACAGAGAACACTTTTTCACTGGGGGGGGGATTTAACCCCCCATTGCTTTTTTACAGAAACCTCTGTTTTGCATCTGTGTGGGCCCGATTCTCAGGTTTAGCTATCCACCGATAGGGGCCACATGTCAGTGATAGTATGTACATGGAGAATTCAAGATAG